>NC_084887.1:15684493-15761993 GCF_958979055.1 Alnus glutinosa
GTACCCATTAAGAGCTTGTCCACTACCATGGATATGTTTTTATCATTCATTTCCATCTCCATGTGTGTGCACCTTCTCTCCAACTCGGCAATAACTTTGCTCAAATCTCCTGCATCCTCCCGTCAGCCTCCATGACAGTCAGGCCTTCTGTTTTTTAATTCCCGGAGATTAACTTCTCGAAAATAATCTTCTTGGTGATCGTCCTCCAGATGATCCTCCTTTTGACTACTATGGCTGTCGGTATGGCTGTCACGCTCTTCTTTTTCATGCTCGTCCTAATTCTCCTCGAGATGGGGCTGTCCCAGCCTCCTGTGCAGTAATTCTGCAGTATGCTGTGTTAAGTTTTCGATTTGGGCTTCCAATGCTGCTATGTGATCCTGATCTCCACCGCTTGGGGCAAGGAGCTGTGGAGGTTGTGAATTATTCTGCATAACCAGCTCTAGTCGGACTTTGGCCTATCAATTGATCTGGCTTTTCGGAACATGTGTTCATCACCATGACAGATCTTCTTTTTTGTATGAGAAACTAATAATTGTTCTCACAGACTACCAAACTGTTGGTACAGTTTTCGGTACGATGTGAACTGCACGTTCTTCACGCTTCTCAAGAATCTACAAAACAACTAAAACTAAAGACCCTCGCTCTGATGCCTAAATTAGCTTATAAAAGAAAAGTATGCTCAAAGCATAAAATATTGAGTTTGAGTTTATACTTGGGGTATGGGTCTATTTATCGGCAAAGAGGTAGAGTCAAACCTGAATTAGGTTTCCTGCTCCTTCTTGATCTAGGAGTGTAATCAGAGTTCTACTTGGACTTTGATCCTTTAGTAGACATATAATCTGATATGATCCCGAAAAATTCAGGATCAGATTGGACTAGGATCCTATCCCGATTCCATTGGGAATAAGACCACCGATCAAACTAGACTTCTAGGAATCCTATCCCGATTTTGTCGGGGATAGTACTGCTGATCGAATTATGACTCCTACTTCAATTAAACTTAGAGTAAAGTCATAATCCAAATTTTCTAGGATAACTGATACCTGATTTCCAAGGACAAGCTTGTCTCGAGCATTGGCTGGCTGAGCTGACTCTTGGTCCCGAGTTGTCTACATTCCCGAGTCACAATATGGATTTACCTCCTATCATGGATTCTTGGGAATAACTGCTTAGTGTCTCACTCCCTGAATAAGACTTTCTGGGAGTGCTGCTGTCTTGGCTGCTTAATGTCTATCTCCTGGGATAGGACTTTCCGAGAGTCCTGCTATCTTCTCCTTGGGCTAGTACTGACCTGAAGGCCCGTGATTCTTTTGATGGGCCAACCTGAGTGGAATCATTCCCAACATAAGTCATTTGATGGTTTGAATGATTATAAAATCATGATGGGTTGGAACATTGCAAATAAGAAAAAGATGAAGTAGAGAATCATGCTTGTTAATTAGTGTTGGTATTTAATCTGTGTCGTAGTTTAGGTTGTGTTATTTTGTTTTTGTTGGTTTTATTTTATAACTCATATTTTCAAATTATAAAGTGTCAGTTGTTTTTATCACCTCAAGGTAAGTTTTTTGTACTTTTTTTTGTTTCATTTTGTTACATTAAGGACAATGTAAGTTTTAGGTTGGGAGAGCAGTTTGATGTTTGATGTATGTTGCTGTTTTTGTGTTGTTTTGCTTGTTTATGGTTGCAATTTTTGTTTTGTTTTGTATATTTTTAGTAAAGAAAAAAAACTATGACATGATTTTGTGCAATGATATCTTGAATAAATTGATGGTTATGTTGAATTCAAATGTTTTGCAATGTAATTTTTGGGAATATTATTAAACTTTAAATTGTGATTTGAATTTATTGGTGAGCTTAAACTTATAAACACATGGTCATTTGACTAGGAAATCTAAATTTTGTTACTTATTTTTGGATAGTGATGATCGCTTGTTTCACCTTGAACTAAGCACAAGCACACTAGCATATCATTTTGTGGGGAATGAAATGTGAAACCAAACATGCATATTTTTAATGTCTTAAGTTTAGTTTGTTGACTTGTTGGATGAGTAACCTTGGATGAATTTTGTTACTTATTTTTGGGAATATATATATAAAGAATTTTTTTTAAAAAAAATGAGTTATTAACTATTTTGAGCTTTTTGCTGAGTAACCGAGCATCTGGCCTTAGTAAGTAGTAAGTGATCACGTCAAAAGGTGAGAAGTTTAGAAAAGTTGATGTCTTCTTGTGGCTAGTTTAGGTCCGTAGCCTTTTTTGCTCGAGTTGGTAAGCTTAATTACATGGGTGTTTCTACACCTAGTGCCCTAAAGTCATCTGGTTTGAGAGTCATTGGTATAAAAGATTGATACATGGGTCAATTAGAAAGCTTTAAGGGAGCTAGGCATTGCACAGTCTACACATGTTATATATATATAAAAGAAAAAAAGAAAAAGAAAAGAAAAGGAGAGGTCTTTATTTTTGTTGTTGTCTATTGCTTTGTTTGTTTCATATAAGGTCTTTATTTTTGTTGTTGTCCATTGCTTTCTTTGTTTCATATAATGGGGATTCCATTGAATTTTCAGGTATTGAATAATGTATATAGGAATTACTTTGAAATCTCATGGTTGTGTGTTAGTTCACTAGTAAATTATAAGTGATTTGATCTATTTTGAATTTCTAAAAATTGTGAAGATGGATTTTATTATTTTAAGTTTTTTAATACATAAGAACCATTTCTTTTGTGATACTTTACTCTCATTGATAACATAATTTGGTTTGTAGGAAATAACATAGCATTTATAGGTATCACATTTGGTATGCCCTCTTTCAGGCTTGGGATACAACCCAAAGGCCCAAACCAAGTGGAGAACGCATGAGGCCAAGGAAAAATTCCCTGGCCCCATGCGTTGGCATTTAATGAGGTGGAAGCTAGGGTTTTCTAACCCTAGCCGTCCAACTCTCCTAGTGTAACTAGGTTTTGCTTTTGCTACTTCTTGTCCCACATTGTTTATATCTCATACATTCCTAGTATTCAGAGCCTATAAATAGATATATTTGTAGCTCTTGTAAAAATAATTGTAGATTGATCTACATAGTTCTTTAGTTTTTACTAAGAACTAATATTCTTGAGTTAACTTTCGAGAATAAGTTTAAGTTTTGAAGAACCAACACTCTTGGTTATTCTTAGTCATTGGTTAAAAGATTTGAAAGTCTCATTATCCTTGAAACCACATGTTTTTCATTGAGGAGCAAGAAGAAAAGTTTTGCCTTTAAATCCAAAGAGTGACCGTGATCTTCAAGTAAGTGTTTATGCTTGCACTTTAATTTTTAATAGCATAGTTTTTCACATTCTCTTCATAAAGTTCGATCTTGGCTTGAAATTTTTTTATTCGCTATGTAAACATGTTTTTCCAAACCAATTCCTAACAAAAAGTGGCCTCCAAAAATGTACAGTTGTGATTCATGTCTACAAAAGACCCAAAAGCTGACATTTTTACGAAGCCCTTGGTGTCAACTCGGTTTCTTACATTGCATGGCAATCTCAGCGTCATGGAGGTTCCACCAAGCTTGAGGGGCCCTATTTAAGACACTTGATGATAGGGTGAAAATGCGGGTGGATAATTATTCGCTAGCATCCGCTATCCGCACTTAGCCGCTAGTCGCACATGCAGATGTAGCTAACAAAAACTAATATATGTATATGCGAATGCGGTTAATAACAGCATCCGCATTCCTATTTTATATATATAAATTAAATTCATAGAAACGACGCCGTTTTGGATTTTGTAAGTTTCAGGCCTTCAGGTTATGTTAGATTTTTTTCACTATCATCTCAAAGTCATACCTCATTGCATTTATTTATTTATTTTTATTTTCTTTTCTTTGGTAATCTAAATCCCAATTACTTATGAGACAATGAACTTCTATGACTGACAATCACGAATTGTGTAACAAGTTAAATCTTAATTTATGTAAGCTTGTTTATAGTAATAACTGCATTATTTAATCTTGCATATAGATTTAACTAGTAATTCAAAACACTCATTACCTCATATGCGAATAGTAGATAATAACCACGTTTAATAATCGCAATAACCGCACGGATACAGATGTGGATATTACTAATAACTGCATCTGCATCCATATTTTCACCCCTACTTGATGATATTTGGTCTTCTGTAGATATTACGCACATATCTGTCAATCATGATAACAACAACTCACACCATGTAAGGAAGGCAATGAAAGCCAAGGGGCCAAACTATGAGGGAAATTCAACACGGAAAGATTCTGCCAAAGAAGATTGTGTAACTTGAAATCATGCAAAGAAAGAAACATACGATAATCACTACAATCAAGAAAGGCGTGTACCTCTGCAAGGAAACTAGTCAATACCCCTCATATGGAAGGGCAATAACATTTGTAATTAACAGTTCCACAATTTGAGGAATTGTCTTGTAAAAGTCACGAGTGACTTGTGTATATATTGTGGGTATGCTATTGATTGAAATATCAAAGTGAGAGAGGTTCCAACAGAAAAATTGTTGTTATTTAGACGCTGACATGTCAAATAAGTCATATATGACAGATGACAAATCGTTAACTATGATAACCAAGTGATAGAGAAAACTATTTAAAATTTAAGCAAAACTTAAAGACCTTATTTTTTAAATTAGAAGCACAAGGATTAAATCCAAATCAGATAAAAAGTTATGGGTTAAATACCTTTTTTTTTTTTTTTTCCAAAAAGTAACGCTAAAAACCGCACCCTCATTCCAATGGACTAAGGTGTAGTGTCCATTTGCCTTTATTAAAAGAAAATAAATGCAAGGGCCAATGGATGCTACCATGTCAGCCCAATAGGATGGAAGTGGGACCAGGGCGTAGTTTTTAGCATTTCTCAACAGAAAATTATACAATAAAAGAAGAATAATACTATATTAACATGACACTTCTAATCTACTTTTAAGTAATCCCTTGTTAATAATAAAAAGATCCAATAGTAGATTACTAGTGCCATGTCATTATAATAGGATAGTGGTGTGGACTATTGCATTACTATAAAAAAGAAAAGGGAAAAATACACATTATCCTTCTAATGTTTTACCTTTTTTTTCAATCTTGACTCAAAAGTGAAAAAAATTTGCAATGCATCCCAACCAAGTTTTAAAAATTTTCAATGTTGCCTTTCCGTTAGTTAAGTTTGTCTTTTCTAACTGAAATATATCCACGTGCATTGCATGTGGGGTTTTAAGAGAAAATATCCCCAAAATATCCCTAATTTTTTTTTTAAAGAAAATTTTAAATTTTTTTTTTTATCCTTTTTTTATGTTTTTTTAATTATTTTTTTAAAATTATTATTTTTTAATTATTATTATTATTATTTTAGAGATATTTAGGGAAGAATTTATTTTAAAAACCTATGTACATCACACGTAAGTTTATTTCCGTAGAAAAGGACCGACTTAAGTAACGGATGGACAATATTGAAAATTTTCAAAAATTTGTTGGGATACATTACAATTTTTTTTTTTCACTTTGAAGGCAAAATTAAAAAAGAACTGAAACATTGAAGATAAAGTGTATTTTTCTCGAAAGAAAATAAAAACAATTGCATTTATTACAATTACTGAGGTGGCAATGCAGGAAAAGAAATGGACTAAAGGTAAACTTAATTAATTTTTCCCTTATGTACGTTATTTTTATTGAAGAACTTTGGTCATAATTCATTAAAACGAAAGGAAAATAAAGTAAATAAAAAAAAACCATAAATAGTTCCTATTATAAAATTGAAAAGTATTTGCCCGTTCTCAAAATCTAAAATGACCATAATTAATTTTTTTTCGGATTAGTTTGATTGGCATTTTCATTAATATTAAAAGAAAAAAAAAAAGAAAAAGAAAGTAAGAGAAAAAGAGTTACATTAATAAAATCTCAAACTATTATCACGTGCAAAACACGTGTCTTTAGAGTAAAGAAAAGGATTGCTATGCCCGTACTGGTTTCTGTCTCGTTTTCTGCCATTTGGATCTGATTTTTTCATGCTCCTCAGATCTCTCCACATTTTTCCTTTCTTTCGCTCTACACCTTCAATTCTGTTCCGTACAAATTTCAAAATCAGATCGAAAAAGAGAAATAAATAAAAATGGCGGCGATCGCAGTGCACAAGTTCGCTCAGTGCATCACATGCCATGCTTGGAGCCCCGACCACTCTAGTAAAATGCTACTCTTCTCTTCTACTACAACTTATTTTGCTTGCTATGATTTTTTTGTCTGTTTGTTTTTTTCTTCTCATTCTGTTTGGTTCCGAGAAAACGTAGGAAAAGAAATGCTCAGCTCATGGATCCGATCCATTTCGTTTTTACAGGGGAATTTGAGTTGTTTTAGCTAGAAAAATGGATGGCTTTTGTTGTGTTTGTGGGATTAGACGGTGATCCGCTGCTTAATTTGTGCACTCTTGGGCTCCTGCATAATTGTGGGAGCGTATTGTGAATAGGCGAGAGGCTTAGCTGGCTTGAATTATTCTACTACTTTATAGTCTGACATATTTAGATAGCGGTCAATGATCGGCTCTGGTTGATGATTGTCGATTAAGCTGTTTTTACCTAAAAAATTGATGGGTTTTTGTATTGTGGATTTAGACAATCGTCTGGTGTTTAATCTGGTGCACTGTTTGGTTCCTGATAAATTGTGGGAAAGATTTTCAAAATTTTAGAGTTTTTGGTATTGTTATGTTCATAGACTAGACAATTAGCTTGGTTAAATTATTCTAAACGGATTAATTTCGGGTATTTATTTTGTATATTCATTAATTTAGTTACCGGGACGAACAAGTTTATGATCTGACATTTTAGTCTGGTCTGGAAGGGATAATTTTGTAGCACTTACTGTGCATTTTGGATATGGTGCTAGTGTTGTGCCGAATGGTAAAACGGTGAAATAAAATTACCGAGCTTGAGAGAGTTTTGTCAAAATGTATAGCGCTGAACCTTTGTTCAATATGTTAAAATTCTTGAAAATAATTTATCTCATATACTGATTTGCTTTCCGAGCTAGTTTTGCATTGATGAGGAACAGAGAGAGGGAGCAAAAAGAGGCTAGCCGTTCTTGTTGTTGCCTTTTTTTTTTTTTTTTTTTTGTAACCAACAATCTACTACATTTCCCATTAGCAGTTCTTTTGTTGGCCTGCCTTTCGCAAGTGGTGTTTATCATGCTGTCGCTTGACCATAATTCATTCACAATTCTTGACTAATGATGGTTGAAGAAGATATGGTAGGGTTTCAATCATAAACAAGTCTTCCACCCATTCCTCATAATATACCATGACTTTTATACAAATCCCTGAACTGGAATTTTTGTAGCCTGAATTTTTTTTGTGGTCCCTTATTGCACTGCTGTAATGTATTTCGTTTCTTCTTCTTCTTCTTCTTATTATTATTATTATTATTTTGTAGTGGTTGCATTTTGTCCCAACAGTAATGAAGTTCATATCTATAAATTGTTGCAAGACAAGTGGGAAAAGGTGCATGTTCTTCAAAAGGTACTCTGTTCAAAAAGTTTCACTCAGCAGAAAAGACCGATTTACATTATTTATGTTGCAAAAAGTTCACAGCTATTATGTTTTACTACTACTGCTTGATATGAGTATGAGGAGAAGATGTTTACATCTTGAATTGAGCATAACACATGGCCTCATGGCCCTGGTTGATGTTGTATGTTTTTTGGTTGCACCATTTTGCTGATGGAGACACAAAGCCTTTCCCTTGCTTGGTCTTATTGTGGAAGGATCTTAAATAGATATATGATACCCTATTGATCGCAAATGATGGTAAAATTGTCTCTGCTGTGTTGGAAGGACTTCTTGCCCCTTCCTTCTCTTCGATTGATAATATCTTTGTTATTTATCAGAAAACGTTTACATACATGTGTAATCAGATGCAGAAGTTATGACATGCAAGTAATATCATATTGATGTCCCCCTTAGCCTGTTTTCCCTTGTATTGCTTAGACGAAAAAAAAAGTAATATCATATTGATGAATCTTTTTGTTGTCAGGTTTTTATCATTTATAATTTATTTTGACAAAGATATTTTGTGAATAGTTACTGCATCTCAGAAAAGTTTCCATTTTGTCTGAAACAGCATGACCAAATTGTTTCTGGGATAGACTGGAGTGCAAGGTCCAACAGGATAGTTACTGCATCTCATGATCGAAATTCGTGAGTACCTATATGGTTTTAGATATTTGTTATTTGTATTTAGATGGAGAAGTTTTCGCATCAGTCTCTCTCTCTCTCTCAAGCACACACATAATGTGTCTTACTTTTTTTTACTTGTTCCCCCTACTTATATATATATAAAATCAATTAAACTAGTTATTTATGAAATTTTGTTTCCAGATATGTGTGGAACCTTGAAGGATTAGAATGGGTACCAACCCTTGTTATTCTTAGGCTCAACCGTGCTGCACTTTGTGTCCAGTGGAGTCCAAAAGGTATTGTAGTACTTCTGTTCCTCCTTATTTCTTCATTGGTTCTTAGATCCTTTATATTACTGATTAGTTTTCCATTTAGGTTTTGCAGATTATTGTACATTTCTTATGTTACGTTTGGTAAGCGGAATGACTATTCCATAAAAAAAAAGAATAGCTTTTATTAGGAATGGAAGAAGTGAAAGAAAATAGCCTTGGTGTTAGAGTATATGATAAAGATCTAACATTTAGAATAACCATTCCCGTTGCCTATGAGGGAATGACTATTCTTTAAATTGAACTATTCCTCAATTTAAGGAATAGTCATTCCCTCATGAGCAATGAGAATGACTGTTCGAAGGCTGTTTTATTCCACATTCTTTCATTTTCAATAAAAATTATTAATTTTCCTAATGGAATAGTCATTTTGCGTACCAAACGTAATCTTAGTGTATTGACTTTTTTCATACCATTAGGTCCTCTAGATAAAAATTATATGCATAATCCACTAGAATGAAGTGCCCAGACCTGGGAGAATAAAAATGATTGGCCTTATGACCTCAAACAGATCCATTTGATACATTGTTGGCTGTGTATTAGATTTATAATTTGCTTAGTTTAACTCTTTTGAGGGTTAACAATATTTCCAGCGAACTTCTGGTAAGTTCATTATTAAAATCATGGACTATCATTAATATCAATCTTGAGTTGGAAACATATCATTTTAGCTCATTAGACTTGAGGATGGAAGGGCCAAAGCTGATTCTTATAACTTGTGTAGACAAAAGACATCTCATGGCCGAAATCATAGTGTTGGATAATATTAGCAGATGCTTATACCTAAAGAAAAAGTACTTAAAAAATAAAAGTATAGGTTGAACCTATTTGCTCATGGTGGTCACAGTTTATCAAGAAAAGCTGTAGAAAATTCAGATCTGCATGTCCTAATATTTGAAAGTTAGCTTAATTTGGCTCCTGGACATATGCGGATATACCTGCCTTCAGATACACAATTGAGGTCCTGGCATCATTGTTTGATGCCAAAGGACATGTGATGTATTGTTTGTGGTATTGTGAGCATTGGTTGCTATTATTATGATTGATACGACTCATGGTTTTGCAATAGACTTACATGTGTGAGATTACATGTTTCATAAAACATATCTATAATTGCATGGACCTGCTGCTGTTTTGCTTTGTCAAATCAGCAATAGAAAACTTTTCCATATGTCTATCCTAATATTTTGGAGGTTATATGATTTTGTTGGTCGCCTTCAAGTCTCTTCAAGAAACTGTGACTATAGTTATAGGATATGCTGCAATCTTGCTATATCGCCTAACACTGCTGAAGTCACCTTTTTCTTTAACCCCAGAAAACAAGTTTGCTGTTGGGAGTGGGGCTAAAACTGTTTGTGTATGCTACTATGAGCAAGAAAATAACTGGTAATTGGCCTGTTGTATCCTCTTACTCTTTGTTCACTTGCTTGCACTTAGTTACTTATGTGTTCTTGATATTTGCTTGAGTTCTCCTTACATGAAGAAATTATTGATGGACTATTATCATTATTATATTTCATGTGCTCTCTCTAAGGCTTTAACCATGGTAAATTCAATCAATTCAGTTTTTTTTTTTGTTTCCAGGTTTATCTAGTATAGTGCTTAAGCTGAAGCATCCAGACTTAGTTTTGAGCCTGGTCTGAATAATGTTTACTTCACCACAGGTTGGGTTGGGCATTGGCCAATCTCAGATAACCCAGTATGAGCCTGATTTGATTTGTTTTGTTTTGGTACAGAATCTATCAGAAAATTACCATATTAATTATCAAAGTCTGTTTGTAACCTAATTTCATGAGAGTATCATTAAACTTATTGAGTTCGCTTTCTAGTTAGGTGTTTCCTGTTGTATACTTCTAGTGTACGTAGGGGCGCCTTACGCTTTCAATAAAACTATCATTACTTATCAAAAAATCATTAAACTTATTGAGATGCTAGGAATGATCATTATGATACATCAAACTATTGTTCTCATTTTTTTTTTCTTTATTTCTTTTAAAGTTCTTACAAATGAAGCAAAAAGAATGCTTGCAGTGAAGCAAGTATCAAGAACTTGTAGAGTATTTAACATCAAGAACTTGTTTTGATGTTTATAGAACATGTGGACTTTGGATTTATGTAAATATGTTTGCTTTGAGTATTGTGCCTGTAATGGTCAAATGGTCATAGTTCCCCTGCAAAATTTTTGGTTAGACCTTTTCAAATGGTTTAACATAGTTATTCTATCTTGCAAGTTGCATATTGTCACTGGCTAATGTGTGTGGTATACCCTTATCCAGGTGGGTCAGTAAACTAATAAGGAAAAGACATGATTCTTCTGTGACTGGCGTTGCTTGGCATCCCAATAATGTTAGTAATTTCTCAGTTTATGACATTTTTCGTGTATTTCTTTTTAAACTTTGAAAGTAGTTGTCTGTCTATTTCTTATTCAAAGGATTCTCAACATGTGGTCAAACCTTGCAAACAGAATTTCTGAATGTATTTTAAATTTAGTAATGCTAGAGACCATACTTTTATTCTACCACTCTCCTACCTTGCTGATGTGGCAATGCCAATCAGCAATTGGATTAAGCCGCGTTTGCAGGGTGGGATAGTGATGGGATAAAAGTGTGGTTTCTAGCATTACTCTTTTAAATTTTATCCGAGTTAAAGTCTTGCCTTTCAAACTAAGGAGTCAGGCATGTGACAGAATTGTCCTTAGGAGGAAAAATCTAGAGTTTGTAAGGATGTTACAGTCCAGTGTTATGCACCTTGTTGAACATCTCTTTTGAGAGATAAATTTTATTAGAATTTCAGAATCATCAAAAGGTGTGTAGAACACAAGGATACAAAGCAATGTTGGAGATGAAGAGCTTTAGGTGGTGTTGCCATTGTTATCTGGGTTCAATGATCTCTGCATCTATTGAATTAACAATTCCGTTCATTAGGTTCCTTATCATCCTGTTGAAAAAGAAAGTAGTTGAAGTAGAATTAGGGAAATTATTTTTAGAGCAGCTGGAGGCTATAAAGTGAATATTATTTTTTTCTAAGTAAATCAATCTCATTAGAAAAGCAAGGGGGGGCAACCCATGTACATAGGGAATATCAATGATAGAGCCCCTTATAAGGGAGAAAAAGAACAAAAGTCAACATAAAACTAGAAAAGTGAGGACTATTATATGCTGCCATCCACGCATAAAGGGATTTGAACCAATGATTATTATAAAGCAAATATATCTTCGCTTCGACTACTTACTAGCGATCACAGCGATTATTTGAGCTAATTTTAAATTTTTTTGGGCATGTTTTTCAAGAAATTCAACCATTTATTTATTTATTTCTATTTCTAGCACCTGAATAGAAATTTCTTTATCTCTATATTATTGTTTCCACATTATTCTACAAGTTTGTATCCTTTCTCTTTGGCAGTGGGTAAAAATTTAAATTGATATTAGTTGTTAGTAGCTGATGCTGAATACCCATTATTTCAATATAAACAATACAGTGGCCATTTACTGTGTCTGAGTATTTGTTTTATGCTTATAATTACAGATTTTTCTTGCAACGACATCTACAGATGGAAAATGCCGAGTGTTTTCCACCTTTATAAAAGGTGTTGATACGAGGTAGGTCAAATATAATTGCAAAGCATTGTCAGCCATTAGAATTTACTCAAATTTTGTTACGATAGGTGCAAATAAATTATTTATTGTTGTCTCTACGGAAATGTTCCAGGGATTCAAGAACAGGCCCTTCTTCAGATTCAAAATTTGGAGAGGTTCAAGATCTATTCTTTGACCTTGTAGGATTAAAATGTGTTGTGTGTTTCATTAAATTGAAGGAAAGTTATTGAAAATCAAAATTTGTTTCTGGGGGTTACTTATATTTGTGCTATTGTTGGTAGACACTACCTGTAAAAATGAAATAACATGCTAAACCTAACAGCTCCCAGTTTTAATTTTTTACCTTGTTGACATTCGAAACCATGCTAGTCATGTCCCAGCAACTATTTTTCGTTTCATGCATGTTTTATACACATGGTTCTTTATGATATTGCTTTCCTAATTAGGCTTCTAAAGGAAATAGTTCATAGTACTATAGTATTATTTTACCTCATGTTTGTCTTTTCCTTAACACAATCTGCATTCTTTTTTTAGTGACAACAGTGTTGCCTTACTATTTCCTGCTTCTGGTGAAACAGCAAATTGTTCAGCTTGATCTCTCGTTTTCTTGGGCATTTGGTGTGAAGTGGTCTCCAAGTGGCAGTACATTAGCTTATGTAGGTCAGAAATATTTTTTCTCTGCATGTATTGACTAGCAGCAATCGTATCTGCCAGCTATTGGCACTCTTGAGTATTTTAATTGTTCTATTCATTGCCTTTATTGGGCTATCATTTCATGGGAACTGAACTCAAAGTTGATATTTGCTTCACAATTTCTGCTATTACCCTTTGGTGTGCTTTATCAATAGTTTTTCTTTTATTTGAAAAAGAGATGTTTTATGCTCTTAAATTGCTGTTACTGCCAGATTAATTTCTAATTTATCTGTTTCTATCCATTATTTTTGGTATCTGTTGTCTGCATTCAGTGTCAAAGAAAGTTATATGAACTTTTGAAAAAGTTGATTCTATTTCTTATATTCTAGGTGATTGATACTGTTTCTTCCCTTTTTTCTGCGTTTTATAATATTGTACAGGTCATAATTCTATGATTTACTTTGTTGACGATGTTGGACCTTCCCCTTTGGCTCAAAATGTTGCATTCCGTGATTTGCCTCTTCGTGATGTGGGTCAGCATCCTTTCTTGTTAACCTTTCTTGAGTATAATCATTTTCTTCACATAACTCCACTAACGTGAATTTCAAAATGTAAATTGTGGAATCAACATATTGCAAAATTTCAGGTTTTATTTGTTTCAGAGAGAATGGTCATAGGAGTGGGATTTGACTGCAGCCCAATGGTTTTTGCCGCAGACGAAAGAGGAATATGGTATGTAAAAAATTTTAGAAATGTTTTTATTTTTATTTTTTATTTTTAGGGTTAAATACCCTATTTGTACCTGAGTTTTAAACTTTTTTAAATTTAGTACCTGAGTTTTCATTTGTTTCATAAGTGGTACCTGAGTTAGGGGAAAAACTTGTTTAGTACCTCTATTACATTTTTTCGTCCAAATATTAATGGCGTGTCACGTGTCAACCCTTGACACGTGGCACTATATAAATTTTTTTTTTAAAAAAAATTATATAAAAATAATAAAATAATACATTTTAAAAAAAATTGGAAAAAAGAAGAAGGGTGGCTCCACCATGGGGGTGGTGGGGGGTGGTTCGGCCACCCCATGGCAGGAAAAAAAAATGATGGGTTTTGGCCCTTGGGGGTGCCGAACCACCCCCAAGGGCCAAAACCCATCAAACAATTTTTTTTTTTAAAATTTTATTATTTTTATATTATTTATTAAATATTTTTATTTTTTATTTTTTTTATATAGTGCCACGTGTCAACCTCAGCGGTTGACACGTGGTAGGTTGTTAATATTTTGACGGAAAATGTAACAGAGGTACAAAACGAGTTTTTACCCCTAACTTAGGTACCACTTATGAAACAAATGAAAACTAAGATACTAAATTTAAAAAAGTCAAACTCTAGTACCAATATGGTATTTAACCCTTATTTTTATGACGAATAACCCCTTCAAAGTAGGACCACTTCGTGTACCCACCATTTTTGGGTAAACCTTGGATTTGTGCAAAGCGCCCCCTCCACACGAATTGGGTAATACTCCGGCTTCACTAGTGAGTTGGCCCAATAAATTGTTTGCACCCAAGGGGATTCAAAAAAAAAAAAAATTAAAATTTTTAAGAATGTTATCCATACATGTGAATCAAATTTTGTTCTTTTACATCACCCAGAGGGAGGGGGTGTTTTAAAAGTTGACCGTGGGTCTTTCAAGAAAATAGTGAAGTGATATCTGTCTTTTCGGATTCATAGGAGCTTTATCAGATTCCTTGGTGAAAGGAAAATAACATCTTCAGGATCAACATATGGTTCACAGGTATGGGCATGGTTAATTGTATGTCATTTAAGTTGTTGATGTGAGTAGGTAAAATTATAACCTTTTGCCAATTCATAACATCGAACATTGATGAATAAAACTATCAGTTGGGCAAGCTGGGTTCAGGCAAGGGCTGGATTTCATTACAATGTGCATATCATTCCCAACCAGCTCCCTATTGGCCCATGAAGTGTATATATATATAAGGAGTCATGGACTTCCATCTCTCATCAGATGAACAATTTTTCTTTTTCTTTTTTCATATACTGGAAGTGTTTGGGCATTATTTATACTTCTATGCTATTCTTTTTTATAAGTAATTGAAATATCATTAAAAGCGTAAAGCGCCTTAGGTATACATAAAGCATACAAGAGAAACCACTTCTATAATATTAACTTGAGGTTTAAAGTTAAGTATGACAGAGTAATGATAAACCATGAATTATTTTAAGAAAACTATCATGTTGTGTTACAAGAGAATTAACAAAAAAGAATGACTAGATTTGCCACCTGATAAGTTAACATGGTGCTAAGGCATGTGTGAAGGCATGTGTGGAAACTTCTTTAAAGATGTCATTGCAACCACTTGAAAAGAGAAGAAAATATTAAAAAATAAAAAATAAAAAATGTATGCTGTTGGCTTCAGCACTGCCAACCTAAAAGACTAAAAGATGTAATGTACTTAGTTTAAAATGGCTTGGACATTTTGTCCTTCTGCCATGTTACACATGTAATTTGCCCTTTTCTTTTTTAATTTTTAAGATTTGAACTTAGACATGCCCAAACCTACCCCAACCCACCCCTTATTACTTGAGCCAAAGCATAAGTTGCTAATGCAGTTAGGCCAACAATTCCAAATGTTACAAATTTTCATCTAAACCTCTGTTTTGTTCTCTGCTTCTCCTGAAGAATTAGTCTCGTGTTTTCTATTAAATTTTTTGAATTATTCAAAGCTGGCTCAATGCTGATAGTATGAAACTGGATAGAATTCCATAATTATTTATGTATTTAAAAATTATTATGTTAATATGTCATATATCGCTCATTTATTTTCCCAATTCCGAGGCTTCCATAGGACAGATGATTTCTATAGTATAATGCTGTTTATGATTTCTTTCTTTTCCAGTTTTCTGAAGCATTTGGGAAACTATATGGGCAAACAAAGCATGGAGTAAGCAATGATGCAGTTGAACCTTCAAGATCACGCGGAGGCATTCATGAGAACTGCATAAAGTACTTGGTTACTTCAAAACTAATTTATTGCTCCTACCTTTTTTGGTTTCCTCATCTGTAAAACTTTTTTCTTTAAATTTCCTGATAGGGTAGCCCCACCTCCACTCTGAATATTGTGTATCCACCCCATCTGTCTCTGAGAGTCCTATATGCCTACAAAATGGAGTGGATAAACAATAAGCGAGTGAAATGGGGCAACCTTTTTCCTCTATTAATTATTGTGAGGTGAATGCATGACACAACTTTGTCTGGAAACTGCAGTTGTATTCTGCCGCTTAGGAGGCCTGATATCTCGAAAGTAACGCGCTTCAGCACTTCAGGTTTGTGAAAAGGAAAAGAAAATATTTAACCAAATTCTTGTTCAATCATGTGTCAACCTCATTACCTATTCAAAAAGGACCTTTTTAGTTAAGTTCTAACGCCTCAATGTCACAGGGCTGGATGGAAAAGTGGTTATATGGGATTTGGAGAACCAAGATGATCTATCTGACTACTTGTAAACATTGATCTGTGAAGTTTTCACATCTGCGTACATTGTAAAGAATATCTCTTTAGCAATATCAGATAAAGGAAAGTCCTTTGTAATATTAATTTGGTTGTGAGGAATTGGTGATAAGTCAACAGATACCCTAGCAGAAGTCAATTACAAGTCCCAAGTAATTTTGCTTTCGTATTCGTGTTTATGACGGTACGTGTAATGTATGTGCTCTGCATTTTTTTTTTTTAATTAGGAAAAAGAAAAGCTATGAATGTGGCCTGCAACTTTTGCAAATTTTATTTCATCAAGTGGGTGGAAATAAAAAGATTTAATCCATTTAATATTGTGGTTATGCAAAGTTTGGCTTTGTTCTATTTCTCTTGTATTTATAGAATTCAAGACTGGCAGGATGCATGTTTACGACATAACATGGAATGTATTTGCTCTGATTAGGGAAAAAGAAGTATGTAATGCATGTGCTCTAAACAACTTTTGGCTGCTGTGTTTCATTTTTCTTTTTCTTTTTTTTCTTTTTTTTTTTTTTTTTTTTTTTTAAAATAATAATAATAATAATAATAAAATTATCTGACACGTGGTTGGCCTATTATTTTAGGGCGGGTCCAATTACCTGTTCTTCTAAGAGGGACTTTTTGGTTCCTGTAGACGTAAGACCATTTTTATTTGTTCTCTCTAGTGCCTCTCTCTCTTCAGCTCGTGCTCACTCGTGTCGACATTTTCTATTGTGTTTGTTGGGTTATTGGCTCGAGTAATGTTAAAAGTTACTCGTCATTCTTGTGTTTTTCTAAAAATGATGTGGCTTTTAAAATCATTATTGAGCTTGTGATTAATCACTATTGAATTTTGATCGAGTGGTAATTTTAAAAGTCACATCATTTTTTAAGGAACATAAGAGTGACAAAAAAATGACTTCAAAAATTATTTTTGCCGGCCCTAGTGCTAAGCCAAGATGTTTGTACTTTCAGTGTTCATTGTTAAGAATCGTCGAAAGGAGCAAGGGTGTCTCTGTTGTAGTACATTTAGGAAAGGTTGTCGTGGTATGCTTGTCGGAAACAATGGAGGCTCTAATTTGCAGAGGAGGGCTGATGCGGAGGAGGGCTGAAGGAATTTGTGAAATACCGAAGGATTGGCAACATTGCTTTCATCACTCAGAGATGCTCAAATTGTCATGGTTGATATCTGTGTTGGCGGAATACAACAATGGTGGGAGGCGTGGCTTCATTGTTAATTTAGGGCTGTAATTGAACAAAGCTACTTGTGAACATACTCGAGCTCGGCTCGATTAAGCTTCGCTCTGTTTGTGAACATGAAACTAGGCTCGATTATTAAAAGATATATGACACCCAAAGAATTCTATCTCTTATAGTAGATGAAAGACTTCAATGAAATGATAAAAATATATTATCATTAGATTTCTCTGTGTTGTGAACATGCTATATCAATAGGAGATTGATAAAGCTATGTTTAGGGATCGTAAGAGAACCAAAGTGAATATGTGACTTGGATCTTTGGTCACACGAAACAACGGGCAAACCAACTCTAAATACTTCTAGGAAAGTGGCAATACATTCAGTAATATCCCGATCATTAATTAAGGTTAAGTAAGGCCATAATTAATGTAGATAAAGGGTTAGGGTTGGATAAAAATGTATTTTCTATTTTTTGTCCTAGCCGAACGTTTGACTAGGGATACCAAATGTTCGATACCATAGTACACCGAGCCTTTGAAGCTTACATTACGAAAGTTCAAAGCTTACGTCATGAACGTTCGAGGATATGACGTTTGTCATTGTTCATGCATCAGCTTTGTATAAGAAGGTACACCTAATGTTCGACCTCAGAACACCGAACGTTTGATCTGACCTAAAACCATTAGATAATACAGTACACCGAACATTAGACAAAAGTGACCGAACGTTTGATGTTTGGTAGAATTGTTTAAACAACTCATCCTTATCTTTAGATGCCTAGGCGTATAAATACCCCACCCCTACGCCCCTTTAGCTCCTACCCTAATTTGTTCAACTTACTCCTTGTGTACGTGTGATCTCTTGAAGAAGGAATGAGCCATTTCACCCTAAGGAGGTAACCTTCACGACCTAGTTTGTTTTTAATAGAGTTGTTATGCTTCTTGCTTACTGCTTAGGCCATATTTCTAGCTAATTATACCGCTTTACTTGGTTTTGACCTTAATGATAGTTTAAAACATTGGATTAGTGTTTTGATGAAGTTTAACATACTAAGTTCTACATGAAGATATTATTGAGACTTTAGACTCTGTTAGGAATCATATCAAGACCTTAAGACTTGTTTATAAGTAGTTTTGTGGCTTTTAGGTTCAGAAATGAGATTCTTCCCCAGCACTGAACATTCGACCCTGCACTGGACGAACCCCTCGGGCAGTAAGCCTATTTTGAGCTTTTTAAGTTTTAAGGTATGTCTAGCTCGGGTTTAGAGACTAATATCAAGTCTTCTCACAGATTTGGAGGTTGGAGAGTGTCTAGAAGATTACTCAGTGAAAACCTATGACTCAAGTGAGTAAAAACTCACATGGATAAAGCATGCATGTAAAATACTATGAATATGAAATTGCATCGTATGACATGGTACACCGGTACGTGCAGGATAACGGTCTTGGGTTTACTATTATACGGGTTATTCTCTATGGTCAAAAGTTTATGATTATGTTATGATGGGCCTTCGATCTAATGATTGTTTTGTGACTGGTGCACCATGCTTGAATGAGAGTCACGGTTACGACTTTCCTTGTAGCGTGGGCCACCCAAGGTCGAACTCGGTCGATTGCTAGTATATTGACTTGAATACACCCAACAATGATGATTTAATAAAGGCCTAAGCTTCAGCCCAATTAAATCCACAGGCTCAACAGAATATAATGGCCCAAATTGAAGAAGTCCTGATGCAATCTAGAGAGTTATAAAAACCTTTGTGGCCGTCCAATTATCCATCATTTCCAACATATGTCTAGGTCTAATTTGAAGTTAAGAATCTAATCTTTCCAACAAAAAAGGTTTCAGTCCAATTGGAGTTGCGTGCCAAAAGTTATGACTGTTTGAAGTGGAGTGGTCAGGCTTCTCGAAAATATGCATTAAGGTGGCTGTTTGTCCCTTTGTCTGCTGCCCCACTAATTGATGATTGTTTTATGCCATTATTACTTGTTTAACTTCATTAGATGCTTATCCTATGCTTAGAGGGTTGTTCCAAGCTTATATAATACTTGTGTGTGCAAGTGTAGGGTAGACTAGAGTTTTGTTTTAAACACCAGCCTTTGGCTTGTAAAAAGAGCGTTCTCCTTGTAGATCTATATCTCTTTGGTGTGATCCTTAGAGTGGTGAGTTGCTAAAGTTCTGTATCCCTTGTTGTAATCCTTTGGGTGGTAATATTCTATATCTCTTTAGTGTTATCTCTTGGGTGGTGAACTTCTACCTTTCATTTTGAGTGTGAGTTTGTGTAGTTGTTTCCATCTCCGTTTATGTCCGGTATCATATATGACGATATACGTACAATATCCAGGGCACTGGTATTGTATTACAGGTCCTTCAGGACAGCGCCAACCCTGCCGGGAAGAGGTTAATATTCTGGGTAAACCATATGGAATTGAACTATGACATGATTATCTTGTTATAGTATATATTATACCTATATTGCATTCATGATTATTTTGTCAAATGAAAAATTATAATTGTACATTGCTGCATGTGATTTATATCCTAACATTTGAGTTTACCCCATGATAACATTTGCATCATGTGTATTTATGCTCATTAAGCCATGGACTTACACTTGTACTTTTTCCATCAATGAAACATGTGTTGTTTAATAGTTAGTTACTTAGATGCTGATGCTGGAGTGCAGGATGGTTCGCTTGGAGGATGTGATCTGTGTGATATTTGAGGAGTTAGAACTGGTGTGGCTTAAGTCTATGTGGGACAAGGACGAGAATACTCATGATAGCATGATTGAGATTATCCACCTACTTTTATCAAATTAAGATGCCTTGACTCTTTTGATGCTTATTATAACTTCTAGATTTGGGCTGTAATATTTTAATAATTTTGGAGGCTAGTCTTTTGACCCTGACATTTGGAGACATATCTTTGTTATTATGCTTTAGTTTTGATTTGGTTGTTCATATGGTGAGTGTGGATTTTTAATTGCTATCTTTTATGCTATAAGTGAAAGTCTTCCGCTGCAGACTCTCTTCAGAGAGGATGAGATCCCTGTGGTCTTATTCTTCATAGAATAAGATTGGGAAACGAACCATGAAGTTAACTACCAGTTAGTTAATTTCACTGAGGCATTACACTTTAGTTTAGGAGTCATATAGCTAATCATAAAATATTAAACAAATCGAAGTACGTTTAGTTGCCAAAAGATTGGTGATATGATTTTTGGACTTACACCTTCGGGCATATGAAATTAGGGTCAAACGAACTCCAAATGCTTTGAATGAGCTATCAAAAAGACCGTTTAGGAGTTTTATACCTACAGTTATAATTTCAGGTCATTTGGAGTCTGTTAAGGGGGTCAAAAGTAGGTTAGAAGGAGGCTGCACCTGGCAGCCAATAGCAAGTTGCCATGTGGCAGCAACACATGGACGCACAATTTGAGCCACGTGGCACAAGCAGCTGAATCATCAAGCATGATGGGAATTCAAGATTTAAAATATCATCAAGTATAATGGAAATTTAAGCACGACAAATCATCAAGCAGGTGAGTCATCAAGCAACTGAATCATCAAGCAGCTGAGTTATCAAGTATGACAAATCATACAAGCCCTCCTTGATTGACTCATCACCCAACCATGTATCTTGTTGCATGGCTGCCTCCTTAGGAACCAATCAGAGCAATCCAAGTGGGGGACATGGCTGTATGGCTATATAAAGGGTGCTCCACCTTGTAGTTTTTCACACTTTCATCTCATACCACTCTTCCTAAGTTTTAGAGAAGCTCTTAAGGTTTAACAGCTTAGGAATAGTGCTTTTGAGGCTCGGGAAAGCGATTTTTCAAAAAGTGTCAGATAAATTCCTTTTATCTCTAGTTTATGTGAATTCTAGTTATTATAGTTAAATTATGTCATTATAATGCTTAAATGGTTAGAAAAAGTATGGCTGAATATTTCAGAGAAAGTTATTATATTCAATCATTCCTTAAATATTACAAAAGTGTCGTTTGTGGTGTCTAAATTTCATTAGGTATTCTACAATAGCGTCATTGTAATGCTCGAGTAAGTTGTTTGTGGTGTCTAAATTTCATTAGGTATTCTACAATAGCGTCATTGTAATGTTCGAGTAATGTTAGAAGTTTTAGATAAATATTATACTAATGTTGTAGTAATGTTTGTATGAAAATATGTGATAATGCTACATAATCGTTATAATGCCAAAATGGTATTGTGATGTTTTATATATATCGTTATAATGCCCAATTGATATTATGACCTTGTAAATATGTCGTTATGTTGTCCTAATCTTTAAGATAAAGGCAAAGCATGAAAATATTGTTTCTCGAGGTATTGTAAAGATCCTAGGATTTGAATTAAGGCTTAAGAATGTGAAATAAAGAATCCATGCTAATACGTAAATACAATATTAATGTAAAAAGTGTACAGAGTCGGGATTTCACTTGAATAGTTTGCGAAGCTGGTAAGTATAAATTACTTATTAACACATGATACTGGTTTTAGTAAGTATATTACTTACTCAGCCTTGATACTTACTTTTTAAAAGCATGATATTTGTTTTACAAATGATCCTGATTATTTTATGAACTAGTATGGTTATATGTTTTCGATGAATTTCACATTTTTTAAGATTAATGATGTTTATTAATGATAATTTATGAAAAAAAAGATATATTGCTTTAAGAACGAGACATGATATTCCATATTGTCATATTATGATTATTGTTGAGATGAAATGGTAATAAAACACCTTATACATCAAGTGGAAGGACCCTAGGTTGGGTGCGGAAGGGCCCCAACACTGATAACATAATAATAAATTGGGAGGAAGGTTCCCGGTATATGGATGTGGAAGGGATCCAGTGCTATTAAGAATTTAAGAAGATGTTAAGATAGTAACTTAAGGGAGGAAGGGCCCTTAGGAAGCTACCATGGGAGGAAGGTCTCACTAAGCCGTACGTGGGAGGAAGGGCCCTAACCCATCGAGGAGTAATATCTCCTAATGAGATGAGGGAGAATTAAAGACATAAGATGATGACACTGGATTGCATATGTATAAGATGAGATTTTTTTTTTCTTTTTTTTATTATGTTTTATGAATTGCTTTCTTGCTTTAGATGTACATGTAAGTTTATGTCTCGTGTATATGGCATGTGAAATGTATATATATATGCAAAATTGAGGTTATACGTAGTAAAGACGATACCAAGGAAAAGATAATGGATTTTTATTATATTATTAAGCTACTTTACGGTGCTTATCTTACCAGCTATGATTTTATGGAAAACACTCTCTTTATAGTTGTTATTATAAACACATGTAAGAGATATTTTCCAAAAAGAAAGCTCATAATACAAGGTTAGTGTTTCTTATACTTACTGAGACTGTGGTGTAACGGCTAAGAAAATAAATAGGGGGTTTAGCATTAATAAATTATATTTATTTAATAAGATGAGACTAATAATAGGTTCTAAGTGATAATATTTGTATTATCGAAATGAAATGAGTTTAAGGTAGAGAAATAAAATTATAATGACAAAATACTATTTATGGGTCTTTGGGTAATAAATAACTAATTACATCAGTAAAAGTGTAGTTCGATTAAATGTGTGGGTTAGATACTAATTTACAAATGATAGGATTTATAAGAAGTGGGGGTCCTGCTGTAATTCATAAAAGTATGCGCATTGAAATAAAATAGAAATCCCATTTTGCCACATGTCAGCCCGCAATTGGCTGGGAGAAGATAGCCTTATCTTCTCCTCAACCACACACACACACACACGTGTCTCTCCCTCTCCCTTTTCCTCTTTCTTTTCTTTTCGCACGCCCCTCTTCTTTTTCCTTTTCCTTCTTTTCTTTCTCCCTGAAAATAATAAATAGACTTCAAACTAACCTCAACCAAACAATTCACCAAATATTGATGAGAATCAGGATGCACCATTAAAGGATCCATTGCATGTTCCAGTTGGGCTTATTATTAGAGCAAGATTCAAAAAGATCAAAGAAGCACTTAATGAGTTAATTCAAGAGATTTGGAGTGATTTTCGATTATAATCATTGGGTCGGGGTTTGTTATTTTATACATTCGGTTCGTGATTCAATATAATCATTGGGTCAGGGTTTGTTACTTTATATCTTCGGTTCGCGTTTCATTTATAAACATTGGATCAGGGTTTTCTATCAAAAATCTAAATTTTAGCTTTCTTGGGAAAATATTTCAATATTGTTTGTTGGGTCTCAAAGCGTGTCGGTTGAGGTTCGCATTATTTAGTATTAGAGCCAAGTTCTAAAATCAGGTTTACTATTCTTTTATCTTTTGTTTCTTGTTATCATCTTATCTTATTCCGTTTGTGTTCATTATTCCTTGTTTTTGTTATCATCCTATATCTTGTTTCGTTTTTGTTCATTATTCCTTATTCTTGTTTTGTTTGGTGCACCAAGTTAAAAAAAAAATTGAAGTAAAATAAAATAATTGGCATATAGTTTTTCTTTTCTCAAAACATCAAGCACACAATGCAAATGATCAATATGCTCATCTAAGCTCTTGCTATACACCAAGATATCATCAAAATAGACCACAACAAATCTGCCCATAGAACCTTCTCATCAAATATGTAAAGAAGTAAAGCAGTTGACACAGGTATTTGGTTACGAAGTGAAAACTCTTTGAACTCAAAAAGAAAAATCACTCAAAGACAGCCAAACCCAGGAAATCAAATAATACGAAGAAACAACAAATTACAAGATGTTAATACTCACAAAACCTTTGCAGTCGTCATATTCTTGAATTATAACAAGTGACCCACAAGTGTGCTTCACTCCCAGAACCTCTGGAGAGTTCTTCTTCTTGATGTTCCTTAATTGAAACTCCAGTTGGCTTCAATTGTTCAAGGTTGACGGTTGAACTAAAAACTCTAAGAGAGATACATCAGTCAGTAACATTCGTCAGGAAGACGAGAACTTTCCGTTTTGACGCTCATCAGTGTCTAGAAGCTTCGAACTGTTCAAGGTTACATCCGTCCGGACGTAATGGTAAATCATTTGGACGCTTTTCAAAATTCAAGAAGATCCCAGTGTTCAAGTGCACCCGTCCGGACGACGTGGCTATACCGTCCGGACGCCATTCAGTGTTTGACACGCATTAGGGTTTCTGCCTCAAGACACAATTATGGGAAGACGGCCCCAACCGTCCGGACAATGTGTGATCCCGCCCGGACGATGTCCTCCATAAGGCAAGTCGTGCATACAAAGTTCAACCATCTGGACGTCAACCTTCATGGTCGGGACGATCAAGCATCATATATGGAAATTGCGTGCACTAGTTCAACCATCCGGACATCAGCCTTCAGGGTCCGGACGCTCAAAGCCTTATTATGGTAATTACGTGCAACCGAAGTGCAACCGTCTGGACGCTAGGGCGACACCGTCTGGATGCTAGGGCGACACCGTCCGGACGCGACCTTGTTATGGAAGCTTTCAGTGCTACTTTGGAAAGTCGGTTGCAGTTGACCGTTCGGACGCTCGGTCAAGCCGTCCGGATGCTCGGTCAAGCCGTCCGGACACCCACCGGTATTTTGGTCATAACTTTTTACTCAAATATCGGATTGAGACGAAATCAGCGTCGTTGGAAAGCTAACGAAAAATGATGTAAATTGATGGTCTGGACGGCCATTACTATCCTCAATTTTCAGATTTTAAGTGTGAAGTGTTTGGACAGACCTATTCTTACGTCCAAATGAGAGCAGTCTTGCCATATGCTGACCTAGCAGTTGCCATCTGGATGGTTAAGTGACATATCCGGACAGGATCTCTATAGGTTTAAGACTTGCTTCTCTTTCTCTGCCATACACATATCTCTGCATTTTTATCATGTCATGTTGTGTGTTTTTCTCGTGGATTTCTCCTGAGATTTTGGCATTCTTTGCACATCTTCTCATTCCATGATCTTCATTGTGTCTTTCGTTATTCTTTTAAGTCTTTGTGCTTTTAGAATATTGAAATATTTGTTGATTGAGATTTTTTTTTTTTTTTGAGATATTGTGCATGAAAAAATCCTTATCTGTCTGTGTGCTGGGCTGATCTTGGTATATTTATGCCTTATAAATAGCTGCATTGCTCATATTTTTCTTTGGCATCCATTTGATAGCCGTCTTAAATACCACATTATTTTTGGAACTAACAGGATCTAATAGTATTTTTGGAGATATTTTTGGTTGGTTTTGGTTCAGGAATACGACATCCAGCGGCTCCTAGCGCAGTGTTTGACAGATACATCCTTTGGAAAATTAATTTTGTTTGAGGTCATGTGGTCAAAATTTCCAAGGGTCTCAGGATTTAAGATGAGCTTTTTCCCCCCAGCTCATGCAGAGCCTTCCATAGCATTCCCTCAGATCTGCATCAGTTAGAGGCTCAGTGGTGAATCTCCTCATTTATCTTGCAGACCAATTGCTTAGAAGATGTCAATCTGCAGATAATCAGGTTCAGGCCTTGCAAAATCAAGCGACTGAAGGTTTTCAGTCCATGGTTCCCGGCTTCCTGAGCTAGAAGCCGAAGTAGTACAGATCCAGTATTTTATACGGATTTCTCTCCGTTACTTGATTTCAATGGATCAGTAGGATTTAATACTTGGAGGATTTCTGTTCCTCTCTTTTGGGCCATTTGCAGACTCTTCTTTATTTTCCTATTATTTTGGATTTTTGAACGTTTTTGTCTGTGGATATTATTACTCTGTTTACCCTTGCCCTTCAGAGACACTTAAGGGAAGTAATTTTTGTATGGTCTTTCTTCTTACTCTGTTTTACCCTTTGTCCTTATGTGACAAAAAAGGGGGAGTAATTTTTGATTTGGACCGGGATTGTATTTTTAACCGGTCAAGCGATTTTTGTCCCAGAATGGCTAAAGGGGGAGTTTATTAGTTTTTGTATTGGCTGCATTCTGTTGGACAAAATCACTTCTATGTAATGTTGCTGCTTTCACAGGGATGCTGGTTTATTCAGAGTCTACACTTTAGTTATGAGCTTCAAGAAGACACTGTGTAGAATTCAATTCAATCAGTTCTGTTCCCTTGCATCCGTCTGGACAACGTGGTATTCCGTCCGGACGCTCATCAGTCAGCAACATCCGTTAGGACGATGAGAACTTTCCGTCCAAGCGCCCATCAGTGTCCAGAAGCTTCGAACTGTTCAAGGTTGCATCCGTCCAGACGTAATGGTAAATCGTTTGGATGCTTTTCAAAGTTCTAGAAGATCCCAGTGTTCAAGTGCATCTGTCCGGACGACGTGGCTATACCGTCTGGACTCCATTCAGTGTTTGACAAGCATTAGGGTTTCTGCCTCAAGACACAATTATGGGAAGACGGCCCTAACAGTCAAGACGATGTGTGATCCCGTCTGGACGATGTCCTTCATAAGGCAAGTCGTGCATACAAAGTTCAACCGTCCGGACGCCAGTCTTCATGGTCTGGACGATCAAGCATCATATATGGAAATTGCGTGCACCAGTTCAACCGTCCAGACATCAGCCTTCAGGGTCCGGACGCTCAAAGCCTTATTATGGTAATTATGTGCAGCCGAAGTGCAACCATCCAGACGCTAGGGCAACACCATCCGGACGCGGCCTTGTTATGGAAGCTTTCAGTGCTACTTTGGAAAGGCGGTTGCAGTTGACCGTCTTGACGCTTGGTCAAGCCTTCTGGATATCCTCCTGTATTTTGGTCATAACTTTTTACTCAAATATCGGATTGAGACGAAATTGGCATCGTTGTAAAGATAACAAAAAATAATGTAAATTCATGGTCTAAACGGCCATTACTATTGTCTGGACGGCTACCGTACGGACTGAAACATCAAGTGTCCGGACGGCCGTACAGAATTTTCCAGAATTGCTTTTCGGACACGGAAACAGTAGCCCGTCCTGACGGCCATGGCTACCGTCCATGCACGTGCCAGATACTTCGTTTTTAACTCGAATTAAGGTTTCTAAAGCCTATAAATAAGGGGTCTAGGCATGCATTCGACACAGAATTTGGTGGTGAATTCCTTGTAACTTAGAGAGGGTGTTTAGGGAGATATTGAAGATCTGCTAGCTCTCTAGCTTTTGCCAGTGTGTGATTTGATTAGGTTTGAAGTCTATCTTAGGGGTTGGCCCTAAGGTAAAGGATTCCATTGAAGACCCCTCCGGGTAGGAGACCTGGTTGGTAGGTGTTCGTGTTGGGTTACACGTCAGAGTTCAAGGTACGAACACTGCATCAAGGGTATGTGAGTGTTACTACTTTGTAACTAGCTTTGTCTTCTGAATAGTGGATATCCTGGGTTTGGCTGCCCCAGAGTGGTTTTTCTCTTAATTGAGTTTTCACTTCGTCAACAAAATATTTGTCTCCTTTAATTCCCCATTTAATATTTTGTTGCACATTGTTCACACACACTTGTTAAAATTAGAAGTCCAATAATTTTGCAACCCTCTCAAAGCTAAGAGAATTCAATACCAAATTCTGTACAAAACACAAGCCTATGACCCTCTATTTATAGGCTTACAGGAAACCTAAAACTGTTGAGATTCGGGCTCTGGCTGGCGAGCGTCCAGACGGAAGTTAGCCTCGTATGGACAGTTTTTTTGCGATATCCTTTAAGAAACAGCCCAATTATATCTTTATCAGGTTTACATCCGGACGGCTTGACCGAGCGTTCGGACGGTCTTCGCTAAAATCCTTTCCGCATTCGAACGGAACTTTGGAATATTCTGAAATACTGGACATCGTCCGGACGTGTTGCCATGTCGTCCGTACGGCTTGTAGAGATTTCCCAAACAGTGTCGACTTCTGAAATCCAACTCCTTGTTGAATACTGATTGACCTAGCATTCGGACGGTGTTGCTCTGACGTTTGGACGTCTTCATCGTTATCTGCTGGACACTGAGGGGCGTCCGGAAGCCTTCAAAGGCCCGTCCGGACGGTTGTACAGGAACCGATTGTTTTTGTCTTGGATTTTGCAAGGACTCTTCATGGACATCTTTAAGAAGCTTATGATCAGTTATTGTCTTAGATTTGATCATTGTCTAAATACATGAAAATTCTGAATTGAAAACCGACCATCCTGTTAAAATGCAACCATTACATAAATTGTTTTTGTTTTATCCAGAATGTAGCCAATTAAAAAACTAACAGGTTACACGTTAGAGTTTAAGGTACGACCACTACATAAAGGTTTGTGAGTGCTACTACTTTGTAACTAGCTTTGTCTTCTGAATAGTGGATATCTTGGGTTTGGCTGCCCCGGAGTAGTTTTTCTCTTAATTGAGTTTCCACTTCGTTAACAAAATATCTTTCTCATTTAATTCCGCATTTTGATATTTTGTTGCACACTATTACACACACTTGATAAATTGGAAGTCCAATAATTTTCACAAACCTTTTAATTTCTTTGCTTTCTTTGTAATTTCCTTGTGTCCAGTCCTTTAAACCTTGTAATCATTTCTCATTTTCTTCAATAAATTCGAGTAAGTTTGTAAAAATATTTATCTGTTCATCTTGATCTCCACTTTATTCATCTTCTTTATTATATGTTGAAATAGAAGTATGTTTATTCGTTTATCCTTCAAGAATTTCTACTCATGTTTCCGAAATATACTATTATTGATTTAACTTTAGTTTTATTATTTTGTATTACAATATTTTATATTCATCTTCATTATTTATTTGTCCTTCTCTTTATTATCACCTGGGTAGGTTTAGGTATATATATATATATATCATAAGACTTAGCTATTCTCGTATACAAGCATTCCATAACTTCGAAGGATTATCGGCATACGTGCATATCTAAGCACGGGAACTAATGACTTCATAACCAGGATATACTCAAACACAAACTTTCCACAACTTTGGGGATTATTAGTATATTAGCATATCTAAGCATGAAACCATATGTCACAATGTATTGACACAATACTCAGCTATATGCATATTCAAGTACTCCACAACTTCGGGGAATACAAGCATATATGCATATCTGAGCTTAGAAATAAACGACGTCATAGCTCAATTATACTCACATGAAAGCATTCCACAACTTCAGAGAACACAAGCATATAAGCACATCTAAGCATGAAGCCTTATAAATCATCATATGCAAAATAGCCTTAATAATATACATATGTTCCATTCAAACTCATAGGCATATTGATACGTTTAGCATGAAATACTACATAAAACATCATCATAACTTTTCATAAACTTATGGCGTGCATGTCATTATATTAGGAGGCAACTTCGGCTCATATTATTTACTATGGAGGCAACTTCGGCTCCTATACTTTCATTATGGAGAAAAACACTTAGCAAATATTTAGGAATGAATTTCTGTGTATTGTGTCCGGACTGATCATCTCTGCGTCCGAATGGAATGACTTTCTGTGAGTTGTATCCGGATGGACCAAGAGGCGTGTCCAGACGGGCTTGGCAGAAAGTTGATAATGACTTTCTGCATGTTGTGTCCGGACAACACTGTGTCTGGACACACCTTGCAGAAACTTCAGTTCTGTGATTTCAAGTTGGATCTTCCAGGTAAGTATAACATTAGTGCTAAATTTAATGTTTGTGATCTTTCTCTTTTTGATGTAGGTGACGATTCAACGTCGAATCCTTTTTTTTTTTTTTTTTTTTTAAAGAGAGGGGGAATGATGAGAATCAACAAGCACCATTAAAGAATCCATTGCATGTTCCAGTTGGGCCTATTACTAGAGCAAGATCCAAGAAGATCAAAGAAGCACTTAATGGGCTGATTCAAGAGATTCGGGGTGATTCTAAAATGGGGCATTCCAAGCTTGGCCCAAAGGAAGATGAAGGCGTAGTAAATTTAATCCAAGCTATTGATGGGTGTAATTTCCTTAGCAATGGAGTGGATTAATGACTGATTATGGCTTGAGTGAGCGTGTAATAAGAAGGAGAAAGTAGCTGATTACTTTCTAATTTCAGACCAATTAATTGGCTATTTGACTTGCCTATTCCATACCAATTAATTGGCTGATTGACTTGCCAATTCTATACCAATTAATTGGCTGATTAACCTGCCTATTATTAGTGCTAAATTTTATGCTCCTATGTTTTTTGTCCTTTTTTATTTATTTTCTTATTTTCAAAATACGTTAGTTTCTTTTTCCTTATATTGGGTATGTAGGGCTGAAAAGGTCATAAATAACCTGCATTGATTGTAATGAGGTATTATTGAATGAAAATAAAAGAAAACATGAGGTTTGATTCCTCTATTGGTTCTTCAGAGAACTTGTGAACTTATCAAAGATTTCTTCCTTATGGCGTTCAAATTTTATACCTTCAATTTGTGATTCAATTATAATCATTGGGTCGGGGTTTGTTATTTTAAACCTTCGGTTCACGTTCATTTATAAACGTTGGGTCGGGGTTTTCTATCAAAAATCTGAATTTTAGCTTTCTTGGGGCAAATATTCCAATATTGTTTGTTGGGTCTCAAAGCATGTCGATTGAGGTTCGCATCAGAAACTCAGCCGAATATTGCTCAACTAACATGTTTCCTTGCTTAAGATCTTGAAATTATCGGGCACATTGTTGTTATTGTGGTCAAGGGAAGAATTGGTCATTGAATTCCTTCTTGAACTGATTCCACGTGATTGGGACACCTGGGCCCAATTCTTCGGCTAGAAGGACCTTTATGGACTTCCACCAATACTTGGCTTCTCCGTCTAACTTAAGGCTTGTGTAATCAACCTTTTGACTGTCAATACAATCGAGTGCATCAGCAAGCTCCTGGAAGTTAGAAATCTAGTTGTCAACTGCAATAGGCCCAACACTTCCATTAAACACAGGTGAATTGTGTCTGAAGAAGTTGGCCGATGAGCAACTGACCGTATCATGATGTTCGCCTAGTCTAGGCATGGCGGCCATCATGGTTGCCATGAACTGTGTGGCATTGGCCCAAAATTGCACCATGTCGGGCATTTGAGGAAGAGGCGGTGAAGGTGGAGGTGGAGGTGAGTCATCGCCATCTCTATCACCCACGGAAGAATCATCTTCCTCATTACGTATTGGAAGTCTTTGTCTAGGCTGCTTAGCTCCGCGCAATCACATTGAAGAGATGCCACATAAACAATGTGAAAGTAGAAGAGATGCCACATAAACAGAAGTGAGTTATGACAGATTCATTACAATAAACATGGAATGCACACAAGGAAATCAAATTAAAAATTTCATGTCTTTGTTGTAAGCTTTTAGAATCCTAAGGCTCCGATGTTATCCTTAAACTCTAACAAAACTTTAGACTTCCGCTTTTCCTAAGAACCTTAGAGCTAACAGCTCTGATACCATTAGCTATGACAACCCATTTTTTTTATTTTTTATTCTTATAACATACAAAATGGGTCATCACATTGACATGACGATTTGTCATAAAGCCAACATCTGGTACACATCCCATAATATGTACTAGGTATATCAAAGTATAACATCTATTTGTGCAACGGAAAATATAAACCTGAATAGCGAAAATCAAATCTTAGAAAACTATCATGATGCGAACCTCAATCGACACGCTTTGAGACCCAACAAATAATATAAGAATATTTTACCAAGAAAGCTAAAATTCATATTTTTGATAGAAAACCCTGACCTAACATTTAAAAATGAAACGCAAACCGAAGGTATAAAGTAACAAACCCCGACCCAATGATTATAATTGAATCAAGAATCAAACGTGTAAAATTTGAAGCTGAAAAACAAAGGGAAATATGCACCACCCCTAGATTTTTGCTTTCTCTGCCAGACACACACCACTTTTTGCCTGTTCTATCATGTTGTGTTGTGTGCGTTTTCTCTCAAATTTCTCCCGAGATATAGATATTCTCTGCACATCCTTTCTCATGCCCAGGTATTTCCTTTGACTTTCCTTATTCTCTTAAGCTTTAGTTCTTTTTAGAATATTGAAATATTTGATTGATTGGAATGATGATTTGAGAGATTGTGCATCTTTTTCTGTCTTTATGTTGGATGTATATTGCTACATCTATGTCCTTTGGATTGCTATATCTACTTTTGTATTTCTCTGTGCATCCAATTGATAGCTGTCATAATACCACATTGTTTTTGAGCTAATAGGATCTAATATTTCATTGTGGTGTTATTTTTGGATAGATTTCTGTTTAAATCTTTTTAGGAATATGTTGTACAGCGGCTTCCAGCATAGTGTCAGACAGAGGGCTCTTTGGAAAATAGACTAGTGTTGAAATCATATGTTCCAAAGATCTCAGAATTTAGATGGGCTTTTTCCCCCCACTTATACAGAGTCTTCTGTAACCTCTTTCTCCAGGCTTATCACTGGGGCTACCTCCACAACTATGCCTGCATTGTGCTCACCAGGCTGGTTAGGGAGTTCTATGCACATCTAGAGGTGGTGCAGAATGATGACAATGGCATTATCCTTCAATCTACCATTGTGGGGCATGTTATCTTGGTTGATCCACAGGTCATTAGCCAGATCATTGGGGTACCGGTGCTTCAAATTTCTGCCAGTCCCTTCAATGAAGTAGTATTGGTCCCTTCTTTGGATGAGCTCAGGGAGTTCTTTCATGCTGTCTCGCAGGGCGAGGAGTGAGCTTCTACCATCAGGATTGGTGCTTTGTCTCCCCCGCACCGCATACTTGTAAAGATCGTCCAGCACAATCTCTGGCCTATTGTCAGGCGTAGTGATCTGATTCTGAAGAGGACACAATTTTTATATGCCATCTGCCTGCGATTACTGTTTTGCCTGTGCAAGCATATACTTGGTATTATATTGGAGGCCCGAGATGAGAGTAATACCGGTCTCCTTTTCGGCTGCTTGATTACACAGATTATCCTACAGGCTGGCATTGATGTTGCTGGGGAGCCCAAAATGAAGATTCAAGATCCCCTCAACAAACAGACCCTCATGAAGTCCAATGCACAGCTGAGGCGTGAAGATCAAGATGAAGCTCCTCAGCCACCTCCTATTCATGTTGAGATGCCGGACATAGCTTCTTCATCTCAGACTGCTCTGCTGCCTCCACAGCAGGATGCAGTTTCTGCTCAGATTTTAGCGGCGTTGGCCTCTCTATAGGGGGCCTGAGCTCTATGCGGTTGGCTATTTCTTCTATGTAGCAAGAGGTTCACTCTATTAACCTCCATGTGGAGCAGAGCCAGTTGGACATCCAGAGTGTCTCTAGCACCATCATTCGTCTAGCAGTGCCGATCAGAATGATGCACCCATGGCTAAGGATGATTGATTTTTATGTGGTGCTTTGTTTTTATTTATTTTGAGACATTTTATCTTTATGTTTTGGATATTTTGTAAACAATTTTTTAACTCTTGGATTATTTTTAATCTGTTTACCCTTGTCCTGTGGAGACATTGAGGGGGAGTAATTATTTTATGGTTTTTCGTATACTCTGTTTTACCCTTTGTCCTTTTGAGACAAAAATGGTGAGTATTTTTGTTTTGGACCGGGATTGTATTTCTAACTGCTCAAGTGATTTTTGTCCCAGAATGGCCAAAGGGGGAGTTTGTTAGTTTGTGATTGGTTGCATTCTGTTGGACAAAGTCACTTTTATGTAATGATGCTTATTATACAGGGATGCTGTTTTATTCAGAGTCTACACTTCAGTTATGAACTTAAGAAGACTCTGTGCAAGATTTTAAATAGTGTAGTTCAGTTCCCTTGCATTGTCAGGACGATGTGGTTTTCCGTTCGGACGCTCATCTGCCAAAGCATCATCCGTTTGGACGACAAGATCTTTCCGTCCGGGCGTCCCTTTGTGTCCAGAAGCTTCAAACTGCTCTCGGTTGCATCCGTTCGGATGTCTCAGCAACACGTCCGGACATTTCAGCAACACGTCCGGACGCCTTTCAATGTTCAACAAGTTAGAAGATTTCTTTCCAAACACAGATATGGGAAGACAGCTGCAACCGTTCGGAAGACGTGGCTATTCCGTCCGGTCGCTATCCTTGATAAGGCAAGTCGTGCAGAAGATGTTCAACCGTCCGGATGTCAAACTCCATGGTCCAGACGCTTAGGCCATAATATAGAAATTGCGTGTAGGTGAAGTGCAACCGTTTGGACGCTAGGGCAACACCGTCCGGACGCGGCCTTATTTAGGAAAGAATTTCAAGCGAATTTGGAAAGCCAATTGCACAGTTGTCTGTCTGGACGCCCTCAACTACCATCCAGATGCCGCCTAGGAAAATCGCATTAGACGCGATTTAGGTTTTTGTAGCCTATAAATAGAGGCCCCTAGGCATGTAATTTGCAAGGATTCAGTATAGAATTCCATAGTGCTTAGAGAGGGTGTTTAGAGAGATTTAAAGATCCGCTAGCTCTCTAGCCATTGCCGGTCTGTGCTCAACAGTTCAACGCACATCCTCCAAGTCCCATCCTTCCTTGGTACTAGTAGCACTGGTACTGCACATGAGCTCATGCTCCCTCTCACGTACCCCTTGCTCAACAAATCTTCAACTTGCCTTTGAAGCTCCTTGGTCTCCTCCGGATTACTCCTATGGGCTAGTCAGTTTGGAATAATGGCTCCAGGTATGAAATCAATTTGTTGCTCAATGCCTCTAATGGGTGGCAACCCACTCGGCATCTCCTCCGGAAATACATCCTTGAACTCTTGCAACAAAGAAACAGCCAAACTAGGAAGAGATTGGTTAGTTTCATCAAGATTAAGATAAGATTCTTTGTAAACAAGAAAAATCATAGGCTGATCTGCTAAGAAGGCCCTCTTAACCTCACTCTCTTTTGCATAAAAACTCATCTTTACCTTTCCTTTTCTCTTTATAGGTTCTGTTTCTTTTTTCTCTCGTGGCTCCACTCTCTTTTCTTTATTCTCTAACACCTCTCCATTTTCTTTTTTCACTCTCTCTTTCTCTTTCTTGTGTTTCGGCTTCACCCTTTCTTTTTTGCTCAATCTCACTTTTCAGCTTCATTTGGTCCTCATAGACCTGTTTTGGGGTTAAAGGAGCAAGCTTGATTGTTTTTCCATCCTTTAGAAAGTTGTACCTGTTCCTAAACCCGTCATGAGTTACCCTCCTATCACACTAACACGGCCTCCTTAACAAAATATGGCCAACATGCATAGGAACTACATCACAAAGCACCTCATCACTATACCTCCCAATGGTAAAAGCCACCAAAACTTGCTTATTGACCTTTACCTCCCCACATTCATTCAACCATTGCAACTTATAAGGTCTAGGATGCTTCAGTAAGCTCAACTTTTCAACTATGGTGGTACTAGCTACAATGAAGTAACTTCCCCCGTTTATAATCATACTACACACCTTGTTGTTTACATAACATCTAGTATGAAATATGTTCTCTCTTTGCTGCTCCATATCGTCTATCTTAATTTGGGTATTTGAGAGCACACTTGGCACAAGAGACTCACCTTCTGCAGGGTATTCCACTCCATCATCATCGCTAGCATCGACCAACTCGGGCATCTCATCACTATCATCTTCACTATCAGTCATCACCTCCCCATTGTCTCGTACAACCATCACCCGCTTGTTTGGACATTGAGACGTGATGTGCCCTGAACCCAAACATTTAAAACATTTAATGTCTCTATTCCTTGAAGGTTGGAAATCTACCTTGGGTTTGTTCTTGCTAGTTCCCTCATCTTTTCCCTTAGGTGGTTTGGCCTTCCCCTTTACTACAGCTTGATTATTTCTATCCCACTTTGGTTTCCAAGAAGTGCTAGAAACTGACGTATACCTTGCTGCCCCCTTTATCTTTAACTGCCTCTCCACCTTCATAGCCATGTGCACCATGTCTTCTACCTCCACATAATGTTGCAACTCAACTACATTGGCTATGTCCCTTGAAAAATAAATATTGACTTCTAACAACCAAGTGTTAGTGTGCAACAAAATATCTTAAATGTGGAATTTAAAGAAGACAAGATATTTGTTGACGAAGTGGAAACTCTGTGAAGAGAAAAACCACCCCGAGGCAGCCAAACCCAGGATATCCACTATACCGAAAACAAAGCTAGTTACAAGACACTCATACTCACATACCCTTATGCAATAGTCATACCTTTAACTCTGACACAAAGCTCATCGTGAACGCTTCCCACCCAAGTCTCCTACTTGAAGGAGTCTTCAATGGATTCCTTTACCTTAGAGTCAATCCCTAAGATAGACTTCACACGAACTGTTGAGCACACATTGGCAACGGCTTGAGAGCTAGCGGATCTTCGATTCTCCCTAAACACCCTCTTAAAGCACTATGGAATTCGATACAGAATTCATACAATTTACAAGCCTAGAGCCCTCTATTTATAGGCCTAAAGAAAACCTAAATCTGTTGAAAATCGGACTTTGGCTGTCAAGCGTTCGGACGGAAGATAGCTACGTCTAGACGGTCTTCTGCGATTGCCTTTTAGAAACAACGCAGTTCTATCCTTATCATGTCGAGCGTCCAAACGGCTTGGCTGAGCGTCCGGATGGTCTTCGCTATAACTCCTTTCTACATTCGAACGGAACACTGGAATATTCTGAAATGCTAGACAGCATCCGGACGTGTTATCATATCGTCCGAACGACTTGCAGAGACTTCCCTAATAGTGTCGACTTCTGAAATCCAACTCAGTGTAAAATAATGATTGACATAGCATCCGGACAGTGTTGCTCTGTCGTCCGGACGTCTTCAACATAATCTGCTAGACATTGCGGGGCATCCGGACGTCTTCAAAGGCCAGTCCGGACGGTTGCACAGGAACCGGTTGATTTGGCTTGGATTTTGCAAGAAATCTTCATGGACATCTTCTAGAAGCTCGTGATCAGTCACATATTTTGAAATGAACACTGTCCGAATAATTGAAGACTCTGAATAAGAACCGATCATCTTGTTAATATACAACCATTACATAAAGTGTTTTTGTCATCTAGGATGTAGCCAATATAAAATACTAACAAACTCCCCCTTTGGCCATTCTGGGACAAGAAAAAAACACTTGACCGATTTGGAAATAAATTCCCGGTCCAAAACAAAAAATACTCCCCCTTTTTGCCTCAAAAGGACAAAGGGTAAACAAAGTATAAGAGAAAACCAAAATTACTAAAATTCAAAACAACAAGAATAATAGTTAAGTGTCTCATCAAAAGCTCAAATCAACATAAGAGAAAACCAAAACCTCAAGATATCACATTTCCTGAATTTAAGCCACTTCGACTTCTTGCTCCTGAAGCTGGGAAACCATAGACTGAGAATTTTCAGTCCCTTGAGTCTTCTAGCCCAAAACTGACCATCCGCAGAAAGAAATCCTTTAGACAAGTGGTCTGTAAGATGATAAAGAAGATTCACCACTGAATCTCTAGCTGGTGCAGATCTAGAGGAAAAGGTTATGGAAGACTCTGTATGAGCAGGGGGAATGAGCTCATCTAAAATTTGAGATCTCTGGAACATATGATTTCAACACTGGTCCGTTTTCCAAAGAGCCCTTTGTCTGACACTATGTTGGAAGCCATTGGACAACATATTCCTGAAAATATTTAAACAGAAATCTATCCAAAAATAACACCACAATGAAACCAAATGAAAATAAATATTAGATCCTGTTAGTTTCAAACAGAATGTGGTATTATGATGGCTATCAATTGGATGCATAAAGAAATACAAAAGTAGATATAGCAAACCAAAAGACATAGATTAGTAATATCCATCCAGCATAAAGACAGAAAAAGATATTCATGCACAATCTCTCAAATCATAATCAATTAAAGATTCCAATATTCTAAAAAGAGCCAAAGCTTAAGAGAATAAGGAAAGTCAAAGGAAATACCTGGAAATGAGAAAAGATGTATAGAGAATGCCAAAATCTAGGGATCAATCCGAGAGAAAACACAAACAACACAACATGATAGAACAGGCAAAAAGTAGTGTGTGTTTGGCAAAGAAAGCAAAAAGCTCGCATCTGGATGTGGTACATACTCGTCCGAACGCTTCACACTAGAAGTTGAAAAATAGAGGGAAATATGCAGAAAAAAATTTCCTAACGTTAGCTTCGGAACACGCATGTATAAATAACTGATAAAACAGTCAAATAGCATTTCAAAAATATACCAAGATATAATTGAGAGTTAAGAGTCAATAAGCACAAAAATTTCCTTGCAGATAGAAATTTTTCAATAGTAAACTTAACTCATGTAATGCGTGTCTGTGTAAAAGCTTTCTCAATAAGGTATGAAGTTTACTGATATGACTTAAACCAACCAGATTTTCTAAATCAATGTTAGATCAATCAAAAGTCAAACCTTATTTTACTAGGGCCTAGCCACCCTCATCTGATACACTCCCCCTAAGTTGCAGCACTTTTTTTTTACTTCGTCCTTTAGTGACCGTCTATTTCCGTTATGATTTGGTCACTGATTGTTTCTATAGGGACAAGTTCAATAACAGATTTATAGCACAAAAGCAGTGGATCATTTTATTTATCCATATTTATTCAGTTTTGAATGCTTTTTATCACTTGGTGCTGCAATCTAGAAAGAATGCCAGAATTTATGGGTTCTAGGTTCAACTAGCGAGCAATTTGACCATCTTAGCAAAAAATCTCTCATTAGAATTTCCAGAAGCTAATAGTCAGAGAGAAAAAATGTACCTTAAGGGAGCTTTGAATAGTGTACAATTTTTCATCGAATGAGAAAAACAACTATCTAGCATTAAGATGCACAGGAAAACTTAGCAGATATCAGACATAAACTCTCAATCATATATAAGCATATTCAATTAATGCACAATGAACTGAGATATTAGGCAAAAACACTTACAATATCTGAAAGGCTATAAAAAATAAATAAAAATTCTGCATCTTCTCCCCCAATTTTTTTTTTTGAAAAATAAAAGCGGAAAAACAACAAAGACATGCTTAAAAGGAAAAGAACATATGTCTAGACAAAGCATGTAGGTAAGAGCAAACCTGTCCTCAGGGAGAGAGGTTTGACTATACCAAGACAGAAAAGCAGTGACATGATTTCTCTGTCATCCCTAGAATGTACCTGCAGAAAATTCTTAAAGCAACCAAGAGAAAATCTAGGGATAGAAAAGGTGGTTCCTCAAATAGAATGTAAGGCAAAAATAGGATATATAAGATATGACAATCAATGCAATGCAAACATACTTGGTATGCACTAGGATTTAGGAACCAAAAATCTTAGGCATAGTGAGACTGCACCTATGCTAGGTGAGTCCACTCCCCCTCAATGGGTGAATGGTCTCATCCTTTCTGACCCAACACTGGTGTACCCGTGGTAGATGTGATCGGGTATTGCTCATACTGTCCATTCTCCTCAGCATCCCTTGTAACAAGCTCAAAAACCTTTCATAGGCATGGTTGCTATCGGGCTTTTGCGGCTTTTTCTTGTAGTGCCTTGATGTGTTCTTCAGAACAGACCACTGTTGTTGCCGCTGATGCCATGGAACTTGATGTCCCGCCGAAGGTAGAGTACCTAATGTGGTCTTTGTAGGCAACTTCCTCTGAGCCTTCTTCTTCTGAGCTTGGAGTTGTGAACATTTGGGTCAGATGTGACCAGTGATGCCGCAGTGATGACAGGTGGGCAGGCTTCTTTTGTTGGAATGCTGCTTGACTTTCTCTGCAGAAATATGGTTAGCATTCTTACAAACCATATTGCCCTAACATTTTATATGTCTCCTATGCGGAGGGATATATTTTGATGAGGAAGAATCTTCAACTTCACTTTTCCTCAGAGCATCCTGCTTAATCCAAGGCCAGTGGGATTTTAACAAATAACAATTTGGCCTAATATGACCAATCTTCCCACAATTATGACACTTAGGAATAAACTTACCTTGTATTCCTAATTCCTTGGAGTTAGACATCACATGATAGGTTAAGCAAGAATTATCTAAACAAGCTGTATCTTCTATCACATGCTTAATATCAATAGATCTAATTCAGAATCAGAAGTATGTGAAGTAAAAGTACCTAAATCATTAACAATTAAATCAAGCTTGTTAGAAATATCTGTATGAATACAAAGCATGCTTTTCAAATTATTACTAGAGAATTTTTTCAAAAGATCCTCTGATTCTTTTAATTTATTCTCTAGTGCATCAACAGTATCAAAAAGCATGGTATTCTCAGATTTCAAAGAGTCAATCAAAACGTGTGATTTAGATAATTGTAAAATGAAAGACTCTTTTCCTTGTTTAATCTTCTTGAGTTCTTTATTGGATTTCTTAAAGAGTTTACCAATCAAAATGGTATCTTTAGAGAAATTATAAAAATCATCTTCAGAGAACTCAGGAAGATTTATGTTAGAAGAAGTCATGGATCACACTTAGGAAATAAATCTGTAATACCCGGGAAAGACAACCCACTTAAGTTATCAAAATATGTGCATAAATATAAGACTTAAGAATTGCTCTTAGTTTAATTGAGTTATATAGTTATGCATGTAGAGAGTTGGATCAGTAAAGTGAAGTCGATCGAGCGACTTTCTGGTCGATCGAGCGATTATAGGTCGAAGTCGATCGAGCGACTTTATTTTCGATCGAGCGACTTCACCCAGTGCAGTGCAGTTTCCACCAATTGCGAAAATTGATTTTTCCACCTAATGATTTGGGACCCACACGTAGTATTTGATGCCAAACGATCATGCCCATATTTAGTTAGCCTAGTTAGCCCATTTTGGTTGAAGCCTAACTAGATTTCCTTAGATATCATGTAATCATGGACTAAGATATGGAATAGTCACCTATGAGATTTGAGCTATGGATTTGAGGTGTTGGCTGACTCAAATCCGGCCATTGAGATGATGATTTGTTGGTTAAATCTCAGCCCTTCAAGAGTGCTATATATAGGTTGCATGAGGAGTTGATTTTCATGAAGAAGAAACAAAACTCTAGCCAAAACTCTCTCTCACTCTAGTGCTGTAGAAGTAGCACGAAAATCCTCCATTTTCACCTCACTTTCCAGCACCTAGCAAGCCCAATTAAGCTCCAAAACCACCCTCATTCTCCCACAAAATCAGTGGTAGAGTGTGAGTGGAAACCTCCTTTGTTTTGAGACCAAGAAACCAAGCTTTGCAAGTGGAACTCTCTTGGACAGCAACTCTCCTTCATTCTTTAAGTTATTGGGGAACTTTGGGTGAGTATTTTCTCCCTTAAACTTCTCATCGATCAAGTAGTTCTATTGTTATTTGAAATCATGACTTGCTCTTGCTTTTAATTATGCATGTTGTATGAAAAGTTGGCTAACTTACATGTGAGTATATGTGTAAGCATGTGGATGAGTATTCACTACATGAGATTAGTAATTTAGAATGGATAAATTTTGTTTTAAAAATGGATCAAGAAATGTAAGTGTGAGAGTATATATGTTGAGGTTTTGATATATATATATATTAAGAAAAAAAAGGTGAGCAATATTTAGGTGTGTGTTATAAGGATGTGTGAATTAAAGAAGAGTAAAATCATATGTGTGCTTGATTATATGACAATGTATCCTTATTTTTAAGGTGTGTTATGTGATGGATAATTCTAGTAGTGCTAATACAAGAGTTGGTGAGTAAGCATTAAAATAGATAAATAAGAGATCATGTTTAAATCTGTAGCCGTTGCAATTTCTAGGAAGAGATATGGTAATAATAATGATTTCATAAGAATGCTTTATTAATTCGTTATCATCATATGATGGTTGTTATGCAGTTGTAAAGGAAAATATTTGGAGCAGAAACTAGTAAGTATCTCTATACTTACTGAGGACGAAGCTGGTTGACTTTTCCTATAATATTATGCTTACTGCTTTATTTACTTGTTTGCGCATGTGGCTTTGCATGTTTTATTATTTTTAATAATCTGTCTAATAACAAGCTCCTGGATCTAGATCCACAGTGAGTACGCGAGGCTTCATATGAGTTCCTAGGTTCTCAGTGAATGAGGAGGTACCTGAAAAGAGAATAATAAATACAAAAACTGGTGTACCTAGGTCACCAGGGATTCCGAGGTTTCCAGGAGCCTAGGCTCCCAAAGATTATAATTAAAAGTTAAAGGGAGGAAGCACAGGCTTCAAATAACACGCTAACCGTGCCTAGGCCAACAGAGGAGTGGAAAAAGGGAAATACCTAAAACTATACCATTAAAACTGTCATTGCTTTATGATTACGTTTATGTTCATTTTATGTCTATGACTCGCGATCATGGATTATATTTTGTATATACATGTGATTATATGGCCATTGCATTGTGTTGCATTAATTAAATAAATCAGCACTCATATTATTATTGGAAACAGCGGACTCACTTTAGTGTTTATGTTGTTTTCTTCTCTTTGTATGGTATTTGTAATGGTTCAAGCTATGAAGAAGAAGAGGATTATCAGGACTATCCCGACACATAGATGGTTCCTGGTTCAGTTTTTGTAAGGTTGGATAGCCTATATTTTGGGACTACCCTGTTATAGTCCATTAGCCTAACTTAAGACAATACTTATAATTCTCCGGTTATATATAGATATTTGGCTTGTATGATTATCTAGCCCTGTGTGCCATGACTGGTATTACTGTCTGTATAATTATGCTGACTGGCTCATTATATATATATTTTGAGGTATTTCAGTAGTAGCTCTGAGGTGTCAACCTATTCCCAATTTATATTACATTTATTCCGTTGCCAATAATTACCTCTGATAAGTTAGTAATGTCTTGTGGAAATTCGAAAATTTTCACTTACGCTTTTTGTAAAAGCGGGGCGTTACAAAATCCAAACACAAGTGTACCCGCTCTGATACCAATTGAAAAATAAATATGACTTCTAACAACCAAGTGTGTGTTTGTGTGCAACAAAATATCTTAAATGCGGAATTTAAAGAAGACAAGATATTTGTTGACGAAGTGGAAACTCTGTGAAGAGAAAAACCACTTCGGGGCAGCCAAACTCAGGATATCCACTATACCGAAAACAAAGCTAGTTACAAGACACTTGTACTCACATACCCGTATGCAGTAGTCATACCTTTAACTCTGACGTGAAGCCCATCGTGAATGCTTCCCAACCAAGTCTCATACTTGAAGGGGTCTTCAATGGATTCCTTTACCTTAGGGCCAATCCCTAAGATAGACTTCACACGAACTGTTGAACACACACCGGCAACGGCTTGAGAGCTAGCGGATCTTTGATTCTCCCTAAACACCCTCTCAAAGCACTATGGAATTCGATACAGAATTCATACAATTTACAAGCCTAGAGCCCTCTATTTATAGGCCTAAAGAAAACCTAAATCTGCAGAAAATCGGACTCTGGTTGTCGAGTGTCAAGACGGAAGATAGCTACGTCCGGACGGTCTTCTGCGATTGCCTTTCAGAAACAACGCAATTCTATCCTTATTAGGTCCACGTCCGGACGGCTTGGCCGAGCATCCGGATGGTCTTCGCTATAACTCCTTTCTACATTCGAACGGAACACTGGAATAGTCTGAAATGCGAGACAACATCCGAACTTGTTGCCACGTCGTTCGGACGACTTGCAGAGACTTCCCTAACAATGTTGACTTCTAAAATCCAACTCAGTGTAGAATAATGATTGACCTAGCATCTGGACAGTGTTGCTCTGTCGTCCGGACGTCTTCAACAGAATCTGCTAGACACTGTGGGGCGTTCGGACCCCTTCAAAGGCTCGTCCGGACGGTTGCACAGGAACCGGTTAATTGAAGACTCTGAATAAGAACCGATCATCCTGTTAATATGCAACCATTACATAAAGTGTTTTTGTCATCTAGAATGTAGCCAATATAAAATACTAACATCCCTATTCAAACCACTTAAAAATCTAGCCATTGTGGCCTCCCGATCCTCCTCTACATTAGCCCAAATCATAGCCACCTCCATCTCCTTATGGTAATCCTCTACACTCCTAGACCCTTGTGTAAGGTTTAGTAATTTTTGGTAGAGGTCTCTATACTAGCGGCTAGGTACAAATCTCTGCCTCATGAGAGCTTTCAACTCACCCTATGTTTCTATAGGTCTCTCATGATTCCTCCTCCTAGTGGTCACTAATTGATCCCACCAAATAATTGCATAATCAGTGAACTCAATTACTACCAACTTCACCTTCTTCTCCTTTGAATAACGATGACAATCAAAAATCAACTTTATTTTCTTCTCCCACTCTAAATAGGAAGATGGTAGTTTCATTTTGATATGCTAGCATTACCTGACTTTAACAAAACTTTTGAGACTAGAGAATTAAAGCATGAATTATCCGAACAATCAAAGAATTCGCAGGTATGTACTTGTTCTCCTCTAAATAATTGTTCTTCCCAATAAAAAAATAAAATAAAATAAATAAATAAAAAACCAAATGCAAGAATTAAAAAGGATAAATCAGACTTGATTTGGAATTGAGCTCTAATACCAAATGATGTGAACCCGTGGGATCAAATTCCCTTGAACCCACAATCAAATTGAAACCTCCCCAAGAAAGCCAAGAATCAAGTCAAGAAGATCTAGACCCGTTGAAATCTTGTTTCAAGAACCTACATTCGGTGAGAACGCCACAAAAGGGTTTGCCTTTGATAAGTTCTTAATTCAATTAAGAACAAGTAGAGAAAACTAAAAAGTTTTCTATGAAAAACAAAAACTTCATTCACACTCAACTTGTCTAGCAAATGCGGCTACAAGCCTTTTTAAAACCTCCCCACGAAACCCTAAACCTACTAAGGCCTACATCAATTAAAAGACATGTTGAACATCTTTAAGCCCAAAACATCATAAACTACACTTTTATAGCTAATAAAAGAAGTCTTTTTGTTAGTATTATTGGCCTCATTCTGTTTGGACAAAATCACTTGTGTGTATAGATGCTGTTTTATCAGGGATTCCACTATTCAGAGTGATATCAGAAGATTCTGCACTGCTTTCAAGACAGAAGTTTTCGGTTCCCTGCTAGCCGTCCGGACAATCGTGCCATCCCGTCCGGACGCCCATCTGACCACTGTTCCATCCGTCCGGACGACTTGCCATACCGTCCGGACACCAGTCAGACCAACCATCATCCGTCCGGACGACGTGCATTTTCCGTTCGGACCTCTACTGTATCGAGAAGCTATTGTTCCAGCCTGTATCCGTCCGGACGTCTCAGCAGCCCGTCCGGATGCCTCTCAGTGATCGACCAGCTTCAGATTCTTTCCAAGTTCAGAATAAGGGAAGATTGATATACCCGTTCGGACTATGTGGTTTCCCTTCTGGATGCTCTCATATATAAGGCAAGAATCGCAATTCAAATATCACCGTCCGGACGTCAGTCAGCCTTGGTCCGGACGCGCTTGCAACTAATATGGAAATTGCCGATTCGACTTCAACCGTCTGGACGATTGCCTATCATGGTCTGGACGCGCCATAGCTGATATGGAAATTGCGTGTTGAAGTTCAGTCGTCCGGACGCTCATCCCCCATGGTCCGAACGCGCGAAACCTTATAAGGGAATTACTTGCTGCGGACGTACGATTGTCCGGACGACAGTGTGTCACCGTCCGGACGCGGCTCTTAAACAGGAAAGATTTTCAGCAAAATTATCAGAAAATCCTGTCGCACTGTTGTCCGTTCGGACGGCCCAGGTTCACCGTCTGGACAGCGTCCGTACATATTACAGCAATCACCCATTCTGCACCTCAGCCTATAAATAGAGGCCCCTGGGCATTGAGAACTGCAAGAATTCGGTATTGAATTCACAAGTGCTCAAAGAAGTTATTTTGAAGATTGTTGAGCTGATCTAGTTTTCTCTGAAGCCATTGCAAGTGTGCTATTGCTGTGCTACATCTGAAGTCTATCTTAGGGGTTGGCCCTAAGGTAAAGGATTCCATTGAAGACCCCTTCAGGTAGGAGACTTGGTTGGGAAGTGTTCGTGTTGGGTTACACATTAGAGAGCAAAGTACAACCACTGCATCGGGTATATGTGAGTGTTACTATCTTGTATCTAGCTTTGTCTTCTGAATAGTGGATATCCTGAGTTTTGCTGCCCCGGAGTGGTTTTTCTTTTAATTGAGTTTCCACTTCGTCAACAAAATATTTGTCTCCTTTAATTTTCGCATTTAATATTTTGTTGCACACTGTTTACACACACTTGTTAAAATTAGAAGTCCAATAATTTTTCATATTTAATGAAATAAATAGGCCCAAAAGCCAACAACCATAAAAACATAAAAATTGGCTCACACGCCTATACTTAATGAAATAAAGAGTCTGCACTAAACTACTAGGCTATGCCACCCCCATCTGTCACTTGTATCACATGGATTAAAGCTAGTTCTTCTTCTTTCAAGCTCATCTTGAATGTTGGGGTCTTGCTCAATAAATTTGCAAACTCGGCCCAAGTGGATTGTACCAATCCTTGCATTGCTTCCTTTATCTTCTTCGCTCTTGACCTTGTGATTGATCCATCTGGAACCTGCAAGGGATCTTTAGATTCGGTCTACTATGATGCCCATCACCACTAGTGCCTTAAAAATATATCAATGTAGCAAAAATCCTGTAATAAATTTTTACTTTTAAATTGACCTTATAAACATCGAAATAAAACTAACGAGAGCTTCTACATCATACATAATCTCATTTTGGCTTATACATCAATGAATACTATCACATCAAAATGCAACACATGGCATCATTGAAATATAAAATGGTTGATTTAGCTTAAGTCAGAACCCAATTTACACAATTTACAAAAACTAGGGTTTAAATCCTACCTCAAACCAATGGTGAAACCAAAGTTTCGCACCACAAAACTCCAACCGAAAGCTTTACCTAAGTTAAGGATTCTCCAACAGCCAAAATCTCTAAATAAATTGTCTAGACTAAGCATCACACCATAAAATATAGCTCAACTTGATTAAAACTAGGGTTTAGAGATTTATCTCAAAATAATCGATGAAAACAAAGTTCTAGTACCGAGAATCACGATTCTAGTATTCAATCTAGTGTTAGAAACTCCGTGCAATCAATACCCTACCCATGGCTCAAAGCCTAGGAGAGCTAAGGTGTGTGAGAGAGAGGAATGAGGTTAGAATGAGCTAAAAATCGAGTGTCAAACTTTTTATATATCTCAGCAAATTGTCATCACGTCTTCATGACAAAACTGTTTCTTTTGTTTTCGTCATGACTGCTTCTTGACAAGTTCATGAAGAAACCTCACAAGGACTTCAGCACATGTCCATAAATTTTTTGTCATGACAGGTTCATGACGAAATATCACAAAAACTTTAGCATACATCTAGAAATTTTTTGTCATGACGAAACGTCACAGAACCCTCAAATAGTCTGACATTACTACTCCAAATTTCTAAGACTGACTTTAGCACGCCAATCCGTTTCACTTTATTTAATTATAATAAATCTTTTAACCATTTCTTGGGTGTTTCATGACCTATCAGTGTACATGATGGATTTGTTCTTGTTTTTAATTTAGGATTTCGTTGTGAAAAAATTCGAAGTTCTACTCTTTTTTCTTCTATGAAATTGACACTCGGTGCAAACTCCAAATGCCCAGAACATCCATTACTGCATGGATCGAGTCTTCTTCCAAAGAAGGCCTAGGTAGTCCTCCGGTTATCTAATAAATTGATTTACTCATCAGAAAGTCCTAATTTAGGAAAGGTTTGAGGAAATATCTATTTATAATTAAACCTGTGTCATAATCCGCTTTGGATTTCTTTAAGCAAACCAAATTGCATGAACATATAACACTAGTCATCTTTGCAGACTAAAATTGTTTCTCTAATCTCAACATTTTTGTTTTTCATGGTTCAATTACGCTACTATGAGAAGTGCTATCAGATTGGATATGGAAATTAAAAAGCCATCCTAAAACTAATCCATTTTGTTATTAGTATAATTTATAAACATATAGCCTACCTATCATATATTCTCATCAGACACCCCCTCCTGAGGAGGATGGTCATTTACCAATCACTCTTTCTTTACAACTATATTAGTGTCATTATGTTTAGACCGATTGCTCATCCGATTTAACTGAACTAGCTCTTAGAAGATGATCGGTCTGCCCTAATTCAGTATGTGAACTAGAGGAATCAGCACATGGACCAATAATACTCATGCTTTGGGTTCTGCTGGGATTCTGCCAGAAGTGATTCCTTATGGTCTTATATTTGGAATTATTGACTGAAAGTCCCCGATCAGAAAGTAGATCTTGAACATCAGTTTGGCCTTCAAGCATGCTCACTACTTGGGACATCGTAGGCCTAAGAGTTGGGGAAGCATTGGTGCACATGAGTGCCACATTTAGCATCACCATTGTCTCCTCCGATGAATATTCTGAGCCCAAGGCTGGATCAACCAACTCCAATAGACTGCCTCTCTCTTGCAGAACATAGGCCTAGAAGAAGTCCAAAATCAACAAGAGAAGAAGAAAGGTTAACTTGAGAAAACAATAACTAATTCAACATAAGGACATTATATTCTGTTAGGCATCATTGGGAACTTAATAAATAACAAGAAAAAAAAAAAAAGGATTAGAATTATGGAAACAAATAATAACAATGAAATCAAGCAAAAGTGCGTTCTATGACTAGAAAAATAAAATTCAAAATTGAGTATGTGTCAATATGAAGAGAGAGAGAGAGAGAATAAACTATATCAATCATAATTTACAAAGGATGTGATTTGTTAGAAATTTGTGAATCATTGACTCAAAGACTTACGAAGAAACTTGGAAATCATTTGTGATATTAGCGACTTTGTGGGGATATCATCAAATTATTATACAATGATAGATAAAATCAAGCAGGGAATGCATATATTTTTAATGTACTTTGACCATATTGGCAACCGCTGATTGTGGTCTCAATGTTTAGACATGTAAAGTACTAAAAGGAAATATCACGCCTCCAAGGAATGAAAAAGAATAAAAGTTTTGAAGCAATTTTAATTACCCAATCAAGAAGGTAAACAAATTCTTCATTTGGCCGATAGTTTGTGTTGCTCTTTCCACTAACAACTTCTAATGCAACAACTCCAAAGCTATAAACATCTGCTTTGTCAGTCAAGTAACCACGCATTGCATACTCGGGAGCCATATAACCGCTGTATAATCAAACAACAAAGATTTTGTCAGTCAAGTAACCACGCATTGCATACTCGAGAGCCATATAACTGCTGCATAATCAAACAACAAAGATTTTTCATATAGAATGAAACATCCCAGAAAGTTAGCTCCATATTAGAAAGATGAATTGCCCAATGAGTGGGTGGATTATTAAAGTGCTCATAAGTGTTACTAGATGAGATTATGCTTTATAAGTAATTCTACATATATATAATTTTATACCAATTCATTGTTCACGATATTTTCATACCTGTATGCTTATTTGCATGGTGTTTTGAAATACATTTACAAAATTAGGGATCCGGATCCTCTCCAATTCTGAGGAGCCGGTACATGGTCAGGATCTATTTTTTTTTTACTTCTTTGAAAACGAGTATCGTGTTTCCTCCAAATCAGTCAGATTTTCATTTCATTTTCTGAGCCAGAAGAACACTCTGAGCTGAAGAAGACAAAGCCGAACGGTTTAGATCTGTAAATTATCACGTAATAATCGGAGAAAAATGTGGTGAAAACACAAATTTTGAAACTCGAATTCTTCTCAGATTTGTGTTTATCTGGATCAGACTCGGTGTGTTTGTAATTTGAGTTTTGTTTGTCCTCTGCTGTATTCTCGGAAATTTAGCTATTGTTGAATTTTCGGTGACGAGAGTTGAGAGTGCCAGTGAAGATCTGGGACTGCTGGTTCTTGAATTGGAGGTGGAAATGCTAAACCAGCGGTTGGAGGAAGTGTGACAGCTTCCTTGGAATTTTGAATGCTTGGTTTTTGGTTACATAGGTTTGGCTGCTTTAGAGGCTTGAAGGTGAAAAACCCAGCTGAGAATATGTGAGTCCCCTGCTTTCTTGACTTGAGATGGAGCGAAGATGAAGTTGCAGTTGAGGCCACAGCACAATAAGGCTCGCTGCTGCTGATTAATGTCACCGAACATCCCTCAATTTTTTTGACATGTTTGCTTAATGAGAAAGGCAAATGGACTTTGAATTCTCCATGTTCATCTGTTTCCACTTCTTTCCTAAAACTCGGTCTTGAAGCACTCCCATCTTAGCATTCTACAGCAACAGATGCACCTGCATTCAATTTTTGGGAACATTTAATTTTCGCACCAAAGTGATCAAAGATATCCCAAAATTTGCATCGAAGTTATTGAAATGAACCTGAAATGCAGTGGCTGGTCTTTGAGAAATCCTCCTGGAAACATGTGTCACAGTAGACACAGGAACGGCAGGATTACTGAGAAGCAGTATCAAGAGCAATAGGCAGAGGAACCGCAGGATTACTGTTGATAAATGGCATACCACCACCGGTATCAGGCACCAGGGACGGCACGGTCACCGGAGAGCTTGCAGTCGGTGCCGGGATCGGTGAAGCCACTTGGCGAGGGTGGAATGGCCAAGGGAATGCCGGAGAGGACGACACGACTCCACCAGAAGAGGGCGATGGAGCTGCCACTGGAGGAAGTTCCGGAGGCATATGGGAAGCTTCAGGTGGCGGTGTGTAAGAGATTTTTATGGAAAGCTTTTCAGTGGCTTGGCATGCTTTCAGAGACCCATTGCTGATGGCAAAGTAGAAGAAGCCCGGTCGTGATGGGTGCACCTTGGGGAACCGTAAATAAAGAAGGATTTTTTTTTTTGCTTTTGACGTGGCAATTTTTACACCTTTTATTTTTTTAAAACAGATCCTGGCCATGTATCGGCTCCTCTCATGGGTCCGGATCCCAAAATTAGACCTGGGGTTCAGTTCATTTCCTTTTTCTTGCGTAATATTGGGACAAAACTTGCGCATCATGACTCAGAAAGTATGATGAGCTTGATAAGCCTAGATATCATCCTTCCAAAGCCTCTCTCTCACCGTTAAGCTTGATCAGCGCCGGCTTTCTCTGTCACCCATCCTCCACCAGGTTTCTTCTCCTTCATCCAACCACTGGACTTCTCACAGTTGCGGCCATGTGAATCGCCTTGAGGTTGGAGTTGCCGTAAAAGTTTGGTGATGGAGAGCCGTTTCTTTGTCGAGGCTAAATCTTTCCTCTTCTCGGTGGCGAATGGGTCAGATGAGTTGAGGATGGTTGAAAAGAAGAAATAGTTTTCTGGGTTTGTTCTGTTAAGCTCGTGATGCACCGTGTGGCTGGTTTCAACAGTGGAAGAGGCGTTGTACAGCACTATTTCGGAGGATTTGTTAAATCCTTGAGGGAAGACTCGAAGGTGACAATCGTTCGGGGTGGTAGGAACAGATGTGGTCGATTTTTGGAGGTGGCGGTCTACGCCGTGGGCGGTCGGAGAGGGATGACCATGTTTCCTGAAGGCCGGGATGGGCGGGGCTGGAGTCGTGTTTCCGGGAAGTTGAGTAAAGCCCCGACTTTTCTTGAAGCCACGGTCAAGACTCCATTTGCTGGTGGCGCTCCGGTGGATGATTGCCTAGGAAAGGCAGCGGGCCCTCTGTCGTTCACAGAGGTGGTGCGTTTGAAGCCTACCTTCCCTTTCACCTGGAGTGGGCTTCTGGTTTAGTCGTTGGAGGTGGAGAAGCTTCTTCCGCTGAGTCTGGAGCAGGTGACGGTCCGGCAGGCGGTGGACTCTTCCGCCTTGGAGACATCCCCGATTGTTCCTTTGGCTATTGTCCATCGTTCTAATGGCTCCTTGGATCGAAGCAACAGCAGAGACTCCACGTTTCGAAGTAGCAACAGAGGCAGGCGTGATGTCGTGTGTGTAGCTGAAGCTCAGTGGCAAGAGAGGAAAGGGATTTGGGAAATGATTGTTGGGGGACGGTCATCCGTCCCCCAACAACCCATTAATAATAAAAAATTAGTTTTTCATTAAAAAATTGCCTCAGATGTGACATCAGAGGCAATTTTTTAATGAAAAATTAATTTTTTAATATTAATGGGGTGACAGGGGACGGATGACCGTCCCTTGTGTAGAACGGCTCGAGGGATTTTCATAAAGCTTCTCGAGATCTTTGTTGTCTGGGTGGATTGGGCTTGCGGGTCCAAACGTAATTTGGACAGATTTTTTCCTATTGGGCTGAAACGCTTCTTAGGAAGTAGGGGCTTGGGCCGGGATTTTAAGAGAGCATATTTTGTGCTTAGAGGGGCCCGATTATGGGCTGGATCCAGGAAATGTGGCTTTAGGCCCAATGTTAAGAACGCCAATAAGTCGGCCCTTGATCCGGGTTCTGGTTCCGATTCTTTCTCAACAGGTGTGGGATTTGATCTCTCGGGTCAGGGCGTCTCTTTGCCTTCAACGACCTCTTCTTCGGTGCCCGAAGCGGTGGGTTCTTCAGGCCGGTCGTTTGGTGCGCCAATGACTTCTTCGGCGGTTGTTGAGCCGCTTCCGGTCGGGTTTGCTTTAGTGGGTTCTAGTTTCTCATCCCAGTTAGCATCCTCTAGCCGGGTGTCTTCTCCGATGTCTCCAAATTCTGCTGGTGGTGCTTCTGGTCTGGCTGGGTCTCTATCTAAGCTAGGTGAGGTCTCTGCTATATCAGGTCCAACACCTTCATTGGTCTCTCCCTTCTCTTCTCTGGAGTTAATGAGCCAGGGCCTTGGTTCACCTGCCCCAAACCTAGTTTCTGTCTGTGACTTCTCAGGGGTCTTGTGTTCTTCACAACAAGCTTCTCCTGCTTCTCCCCAGGCTTTGAAAGCAAGCTGTGGGTAAGCTTTTCTTGGTGTTTCCTCAAGGGCAGAAGAATCGGGTGAACGACTTCACCTCTCGCTTCCCATGATGTCGGAGTCTGGGGCGCCTATCTATCCTTCGAAGTCTAAGTCAGTGATGAGATATTCTCGAAAGCAAAAGGATGCATAGCTAAACAAGTTTTTGTTAGCCGAGTCTTTGGCAGCGATCACTGCCTCTCGTTCTCTGCTGGGCCATCATCCTTTGCCACCTTTGGAGTATGTGGCAGTTAGGGAGCCTCCGATCAGCTTTTTTGGGCGTGGGTTCCTTCTTCCGCGCAACTGTTCTTCCCCGTCGGTTGAGGTGGGTGAATCTTCGAGGGAAGGTGTTTCCAAAGAGGTTGTAGGTTCTTCCGCGGCAGTGCTATTCGACGCTGGGCTGTGCCTTCAAACTCTGGGAATCTCCTTTGAGGGGAACGTAAAAGGCTTTTTGAATGTCATGGCCCAAGTGGTTGAGGGGCAGCCTCTTGAGGTCTCAGTCTCCACTCCTAAGGTTAAAGGGAATAAAGAACTTCTAAACTTTTGAGTGCGAAATCAATTATGCTGCTAAGAGTCTCGGTTCTACTCGGGACAAAAGTAAGAGGGTTGATGTGAAGTAATTATAGAGGATTTTTTGGTTTTTATTGAGGTGCTTTGGGTTTTCTGCTGTGGGTGGGTCTTTATGGGTGTTTTTTTTTCTTGTTTCTCGTCTTTTTGTTTTCTTTGTTTTTGCGTCCTTTTGTATACTTCCTTTATTTTCAAAGGCGCCTTCATCATTTATAAAATTTCTCTTATGAAAAAAAAAAAAAAAAACCGAAAAAGAAAAAAAATAACTCTAACAGTAACTTCACTAGTTCTTTTAGAGTAATAGCACAGATATAGCTAGTGTTTTCTCCTGAGTTGTTGCAAATGGTATCAAAGCAACCTACGTTAGTCTTACATTGGGTTGGTGGATTGCCACATTGAGTGGGTGGATTATAAAGGTGATCATGGGAGCTAAGTCCCATATTGGTTCCTTCTTTGATGAGACTGGACTTTATATGTGATTCTAGAGAACTTCAACTGCAACTTCACTACTCATTTAGAGTGATAGTGCAGATGTAACTAGTTTTTCCTTAAGTCGTTACATAGAACCTGTAGTTTCACTGCTACACTGACATGGATAGGTATCAAGTCTAAGGGAAAATATGTTCAAGGGCCCTGTAATGCAGGATTGGAAGGTAAAAATATAAACACCAAGAAATTCTCTACAATTTCTTTTAGGTCAACCAATTGGAGAAAACACAAGTCAATGTCACCTCAAATGATAGCATGTCTTATAATTGCCATGATAAATTTAGATAAGTAAATAACCCTAGACAAGTTAGGTGCAGGAAAAAGAAGAGTGTTAATATATTATGTACATATTGAATAACTTACATGGTTCCAGCAACCCGGGTGCTGATGTGGGTATTGTCATCGTCATTTAGCTTTGCCAAACCAAAATCAGAAATTTTAGCATTGAAATCTTCGTCAAGCAACACATTGCTTGATTTTATATCCCTATGCACAATCTTCAACCTTGATTCCTCATGGAGGTAGGCCAAACCTCTAGCTATACCTAGGCAAATTTTCTGCCTGGTAGGCCAGTCCAGTTTCAATCTGCACATTGTGTCCTTCCCTGTATATAGTTAAAATAAAGCAAAATCAAATTTTCAATGCCTTTTAAGACTACTAGTGCATAGCGTATGTGATAGAAAAATGATTTTTGCACAACATAAAGGTGCACAACATTTGCACAACAAAACACATTGGTGGAACCCATGCATGTGATATACATTCCTATGTGGTATACATGTCTTAGATGGTTGAAAGAACTTACCAAAAAGTGCACGAGATAGACAATTATTTTCCATGTACTCGTAAATCAGCAACAACTGGTTCCGTTCAACACAACATCCATAGAGCTTCACAAGATTTGGATGTTGTTGTGCAGATATCATGCCGATTTCATTAACAAATTCTCGATTTCCTTGCTTAGATTTTGAGGAGAGTTGCTTCACTGCAATTACAGTGCCATCTGATAACAGACCCTATTTCAAAAAGAAGAGTCCCATTATTAGACTCAGCATCAACAAATGAAAATCATGGAAAAGCACATAAGAATTCCATATCACTTGAGTATCATACACCCAAGTCATGCTTCTTTTTCAATGATTTTGCTCTCTTTTTGAGCCTCTACTGGCTGTCAGCTTTTAATGTACAGAAATTATAAGAATGTATGATCATAATCAGTAAATAATTTTGAAAAGCTATTATAAATTCCTTGGGAGATATGGATAGCTCTTATAAATAAAACTCATTGAAATATTTCCAAAAGTGAATTTGGACCGTGATAGTTCACATGCTATATGTTGTTATACATTTATAATTACGCTCCCTCAAAATTTCTTTTCTACAGTTTGTGAAGCAGATTCTGGATATCAAGAAGGAAACAAGAAGTTCAAAATTTTCGCAAATGTCGATTGCAAAGATGTTAAAGAGACATGTATCATATTTATCTGCTTAGTTGCAGCAGGCTCAATCTAATACATGAGAGACACAAAATACCTTGTAAACAGAACCGAAACCACCTTCACCAAGTTTGTTTGCTGGATCGAAGTTCTTGGTGGCAGCTCTGATCTGTCCTAATGTAAACGATCCTGTTTGCAGATCTATACCTCTAAGCTCTGGCCAGAATGCAGTATTGAATGTCAATAGAGATAAGATACTGAAAATTGTCTTGTATATTCTTTTGCTAACTATGCATCTCATTTTTCTCAAAAATCATGGTAATGAAAATTGTTACTGATTCTTGATACAACCTTCATATGCAAGAAAAGAGAGACAAAAAGAATTTTAATCTTCCAATGCAACTAATTCCGGTCAATATGTTACATTACAAAATTGAATTTAAAAGACTGTTATATGGTTATGAAAATGTGGAATGTCTTATGCTTCAGCTGGTGGTTCTGGTCTGTATGATTTTTGGAGACTCTGGATAACACAAGGAGTATTTGAAGTTGTTAAGGATTTTTATGTTCAATGGAGCTAAAGTAATTTCCATGTGACCCTTTTGAAATTGAAGAAGATAGCAGTACTGTGATGTTATGTATTAGAAAGGGGACTAAATTATATTGCGTTATGTGGTATATGATTTTGATTTAAGAGACGCCAACAAACAAGGATCTCAACAAGCATTTGAGAGGAACATTCATACCTTTGTCCGCAGAGACTTTGCCTCCCAGGAAGCCTTTTCTCTGCATGACAAATAGGGCAAGAAGTATGAGAAATACTGCTGCAGCCACTATCCCAACCACTATTATCGCATGCTTTTTTTGGTCATCAGCTGAAGGAGGTTTAAAATCTGCAAGAAGATGAATTATTTCCAGTCAACCAAATTAAAGGAACAAGCTGATGCAATTTGTAGCCCAAATATGGAAATCCCAACAAGCTAGTTTTTGTTACAAATTTATTGATTTGATACCAGTTTAATTATTAAACTGATTTATTTTTTCTTGTGGCCTTTCTATAACTAGTTCTGGCCATCATATTTAACATATTTTGCTTTGTAGTGAGGTTGGCAAACAAATCTTTTCTTCTCTGCATACAACACCATGGAATAACATCCGCTGATTTGCTACTCAGTAAGGAGCTGTTAAGAGATAAATGATTAGCTTTATTGTAATTATTTAAACTAAATGTAACAGATATATTAGTTAATGGGCTGCCTTAGTAGTTTAATGGGCCTTGGGCCTTATTAGTTAATGGCCTATTAGTTTAGTGGCCTTTAGATGAGTCTATATAAACAAGTCTAGTTAAATGTTTTAGGCATGAAAATAGTAATACAGTCTTAGACTGAAAATGGAGGGGGAGTACCTCGAATTACTCGCGGAGGTTTTAGGCATCCTCGAATTTGCCTAATTTCAATATAATATCGTTTTTCAATTTTGTTGTTCTTCATTGTTCTTCCATTTCTTCCTCGGTTCATCATCAATTCTATTTTCATTTCATTTCCGTTTACAAATCCCATACTTAAACCCTAAAAATCAGTAACAAGATAAAATACTTGTTACAATTGGTATCAGAGCCCTAGATCTACGGGAAAAATTGTTCTGATTTTGTTTTGATCTTGAAATTTTCTTTTCTGCAATGCAACCGATCCGATCGACGAAAGTATACTCTGCCGATGGACTCTGTGGCTGGCACGATGGCTTTACTGGATTTTATCTCGTGGTCTCTGGAGTTCCGGAGCATGTGCAGAAGCAACAAGAAGCCCAGCGGAAGTTTCAAGAAGCCGAGCAGCAACGGAGGTATCAAGAAATCGCTAATCTGCTAGCTGAAATGAGAGCACAAAATCAGCAATGGAGTTCACACCGTGCCAGAGCTCCAAAATTCCCTCAGCGTGATAGTGATGATCTGGAGGAGTGGTGTTGTTGTGCCGAAGAGTACTTTGCATACCACCGCACTCCGGATGAGTATCGCGTTTCCCTTTCCACCTTCCATTTGGAAGGTCCGATTAGAAAGATGCAGTGGTTCCAGGACATACGATGGAGTAAATGTGTGACTACTTGGGACGAATTTGTTCGGATTCTTCACACAAGATATTCGGTTCCTGAGAAGGTGGAAGAACGCGACAACTTCAAGAACGAAGATGAAGAAAAGGACGACGACGCAGCCACACAAACAATCACTCCAGAATCTGTACCAGATTCAATTGAAGATATAGAATACACAAAAATTATTCCAGAAATTTCAGAATCTGCACGAGATCATAAATTTCAAATTCCAACAATAAATTCTGTTTTGGAAAAGATAGAGAGCCTTGATCGAGTCAAGGCAGGAGTAGCAGAGCAAAGTGACAATGAAATAGATACGGATGAAGATCCAATACGCACAATCATTTCAAATCCGGTTGAAATTCCAGCTCTGTTTGTTCTTTCTCAAGATGATGAACAAGTTGAAAGGGAGAAATTGCAGTTCGCACTCAAATACACAAAATGTGCAGAGCAACATCGGAAAACCTCAAATCACTATTTGAGTTCTTTTGTGTCTCCATATTTGACTGGCGTTACCGTGGTTGTTGCTCTTCTCAAACATAGATGGCGCTGGAAATGTGTGGTAGAAGAAGCAAATGCGGCGGCTGAAGCGGACGCGCCGACATGCCACTGTCGCCGGAGCCGCGTGGGACAGAGAACTGGCGGTCAGAGAATTCGGGTCGGGGGTGGAAGACTTGGACCGGAAGAGAAGATCCGAGAAGCTTGTAGCAGCAATTCTGCAAGATGGAATCATGACGAAGGGCAAAAACGTCAGATTCACAAAAACTTGGGCGTAGGTTGCGTTTTGGGACGTGCGTGGCGCTAAGTGGCCTTTGGAGTTTGGAGATATCATATAATACATTTGGCTGGAATTTTTTTTTTCGGGCTACATGGCAGGCCATTGATCACTTGTTACACTTGCTACGTGGCAGTGGCAGCATCACAATTGAAGGCCTATTTTGAATTCAGCTGCACCGTTCCATGAATGGATCAAGTACTTCAATTGGGCTGAATGGGCTTTGGCAATCAGCTTTTTGAAGTTTCTATTTTTTTTGTTTTTGCAAAAATAATCCGCACCTTGTGGGCAAGGTGCTTAAAGGGGTCGGTATTGTAACAGATATATTAGTTAATGGGCTGCCTTAGTAGTTTAATGGGCCTTGGGCCTTATTAGTTAATGGCCTATTAGTTTAGTGGCCTTTAGATGAGTCTATATAAACAAGTCTAGTTAAATGTTTTAGGTATGAAAATAGTAATACAGTCTTAGACTGAAAATGGAGGGGGAGTACCTCGAATTACTCGCGGAGGTTTTAGGCATCCTCGAATTTGCCTAATTTTAATATAATATCGTTTTTCAATTTTGTTGTTCTTCATTGTTCTTCCATTTCTTCCTCGGTTCATCATCAATTCTATTTTCATTTCATTTCCGTTTACAAATCCAATACTTAAACCCTAAAAATCAGTAACAAGATAAAATACTTGTTACACTAAAATTCTTTTAGAATCTGGCCAATTGCATTTTTACGAGCTTCACAACAAGTTCTCTCTCTCTCTCTCTCTCTCTCTCTCTCTCTCTCTCTCTAATTATAAAATAAGACTTGTGTAGTTTAAGTAACAGGCAAGATAAAGATGCACTGAAGGATTTAGAACTTAGAATAACTTACTAGGATCTACTGAAATAGCTGATATGAGAGGGCCATAAACTCCTCTAACTGGGATGCCTGTTGTCCCTTTTCCAGCCCAGTAAAAGTGGATCTTTAATGTGTGACTCGTGACAACCACAGTAAATGTCTTTACAAGTGGCTTGCCAGCTCCACCTGACTCATCTTCTATATTGAAATTTTCTAGCACCAACTTGTCCTTTATTCAAAAATATAATTAGGATTGTACTCATTTGTATGCAAGGCAGTCAGGGTAAAATTTCTTTTTCATTGCATGTGCAAGGAAGTTTGCTTACCTGGATGTAGACATCAAATATTCGTTTCCCAAGGCTGTTAAATGATCTGTCATTTGTGAAAATAATCTCTGCGAAGTGGAGCATAACAGTGTAGTTTCCATTCATGAGACAGAGTCCATAGTATGTCAGAGAGAGTGGAGAAACTCGTGCTTTTGTGTAGAGTTCTGAATCAAACAAAGAGACATTGGAGAGTGCAGAAGTATTGGTTTCAATGTAGATATCTGCATCTATGTCATTGTCCATGAAGTTCCCAGTGCTGCTGAATGCCCAATTCTGACCCGAGTAAAACATTGAAGCACCTCTTTGTTCTCTGTCGGCTTCATACTTGTTACCATTGACATTTGCTTCCTTACCACCACAATTAATGTGCAAGGAGTAATGATCTGTTTAAGTTTTGATAACCCAGGAAAAAATTTAGAAATAGTATCTTTTCAAACATCCTACTAATAAATATTGGACGAAACACTCGCCTTAGTACTTTATATTCATTGTACATCGATAGCTTTCTAATCAGGTGGAATTAAATGAGAGTTTCTAAATTTGTTGATTGAATTGACTTCCATCTTATACTCAACGTCTCTCTTTTTGCTTTCTTTTTCCTTTCCTGGAGAAGAGACCGAATTTTTACTTGTATTTTGAATAATATAACAAACAGTTCAGAGAAAGTTACATAGCTTGAATTCATATCAATGATCCAAAAAATTTCCTCCACTTTCATACAAGGAAAACCAGATCCAACTCATATCATCCATACAGAATCTGACAAATAAAATCTTTATTTTTTATGTAACTGTACGTTGTAATGAGAATATAAGACAAAAATATACATTTCCCTTTCATGTGCATTGCACCCCTATTGTTAAACCTCATTTACCAAGTTTCTTGCTGTTAGAATAGAGTGTCTAAGAAGAAGAAACAATCTGGCATACACATTGTCCTTTGCCGCATTACCATATAATTTAGCCACTAATCATGGTGACTATTATTATCAAGCATGGATTTCACAGTCAAGTACAATTCTTTCTAATGTCTTTCTGATTGCTTCACAAACCGCTTCTAGGCAACAGGCCTTTTCCCAATTACCATCATAACGATAGACAACTTAAAATTCTATTCTTTTTCTTGTGCCCGGGGATGGGGGAGGTGGTTGTTGAGGGTTTAATTAAGTTCAGAACACAGAAAAGCAAATGTTTATTCAAACAACTGCTGAAAAGAAAAGAATTTGGGTTCAATCGATAAGCTTACGTCGATTATTTGCAGGACATGGGAAATTCCTTTTTAGGCATGGATGAATTCTACTTCTGCAACAGATGGCAGAGATGTTTGAGCTATTATATCTTGATGGCAAACAGTCAAAGGCTGAAGCTATTATTCATAAAGCACAAGAATTGGCAAACTCTTATGGTTCATAAGAGAATATGTTATACAGGAACAAAATCTTACATTTTATCTGCTGATGAGGAGAAGCTCTCCACCAAGTTTCTGCAAAAATGCATCAAATGGCTGTTGTTGTCAATCTACTCGATGCTGTTGGTTAAATAGAAAAATATAACTTCAACAACACTCACACACTCCCACGAGGACATTCTCCTGGACTTGAGCTTTCCCAAGTGAAGTTATTGTAGGAAACATCCCTGCATCCCAGAAATTGATGAATAAAATGATAACCCCATTTTTTTTTTAAAAAAAAAAACATAAACTAAAATAGCTGCCACAAACTTTTTGTTTTCTTCAAATATTAAAACTTCATGTAGGAATCAGGGATCAAAGTTCATAAGAAATATTTTATTATCTGACCCAGAAGGTGCACCATATTTTTCACTTACTAAAATATTACAAGGTACTCCAAATGCAATCAGATCAAAGTGTAACAGACAATTATCAAAATGGTATCATCTTTATTTCTATTAAAGGCATCCGTAGGGGAGATGGATGTGTGAAAATAACTGTCAAGGAATTACGTACACATTCTTGTTTCTTCCTGGGAGCCATCCGGGTATAGTTCCAGTGAGCTTGTTCCCTATCAAATACCTTGGACAAAGCAACATTCATATCTTCAATGACAGTACTGGTGAGGTTGTTAAAAAGATAGAAGCTTATTTGAGACATTTGCTTACATGAAATCTACTTTTCCAAGTTGGACGAAGGACGTTGGAATTTCACCAGTCAAGTGATTAAAACTGAGGTCTCTACATTGATAAAGCGGAGTAGATAATATTAGTTTGTAAAAATTCGTTGCATTTTTCCTCCTCCAGTTCATCAGACAGCAAGATTTATAATATGCTTGAAATATGAGAAATTATTCGAGAGATAAACAGAGTATCATTGGGCTTCTAAAATCGCAACCAAAAATATGTCAGATTTGCATCCAACAATGAAATATGCCATTACTTTCACAGGAGAATACAGGCAGTGTTTGCTAGTCATCACAACTCACATATATATAAAACTTCTCCAAAAAAATTTATTCAAATTTCTCCTATATCCCTGGAATTTGAACCTAGGTTCTTCTTGCTGCATTAAACACAAAATAGGAAGAGAAAATCCTCCTGCCTGTCTATCATTCCAATTGATCTTTTCAGAAAATCTGTATAGTATGAGATGAACAGGTTGTTATAAATTTAATGCCTCGTGTTGCAAGGATCCGGATAATGAGGATGATCAAAAACCATTTCCGCAATGACAGTTTTCGGAACTAAAATAAAGTATTAATTCCACATGGGCTTAACAGGCCAGGGTTTTCAAAGAGAAAAACATGGGGTATTTGGAAGCTCATCAACTTACAGGTTTTTAAGATTTTTCAAATCTCCAATATATTCTGGGATCTCTCCATAAATTAGGCACTTCCTCAGTATCCTGTATTGCAATAGTGAGGTTACTAAAAGTACCTTAATTTAAGAATATCAGAAAAAGAAAACACAGTAAGAATTCAACTCACAAAGTCCTCAGGGATACCATATTACTCAATGGTGGGAAAGGAGACCCTCTACCTTTTAAGTCATTTATCCTCCTAAAACTCATAGAAAACATAAACTATCATTTTGTGTACTCTTTTTTCTATTTTCATTGAATAAGGAATTAAATGATAAAGTAGTAAAATTGCATACAAATCACTTAAGCTTGTTAAGGCAGAAATGCCAGAAGGTATTGGCCCCTCGAAAGAGCAACCCTCCATATGCCTGTGATAAATTTTCTGTGATTAGTAGGAGCATATAGTAAGAATGCAGTAACAACGCTATATGGGGAAAGCTTACAGTTTTTCAATCTGTGTCCAATTATGGATGAAATCAGGTATCTTTCCAGAGAAATTATTGCTGCTTACCCTCCTACATGTAGTTTAGTAACAAAATTAAGAGGTACTCTGGGAAACATCATTGTTTCAAAAACATATAACATATTAAAATTGCAAAACAATCAATTTAAAACTTCCAAAAATGGTATATTATGGAATAATCATACAGGTATCAAACAGAAAATAAATTAACCCAAAAAACCGATAATTATAATTTGTTATATGTAACTCTTTGGAATCATGAACTTCTAATGCAACATTAAAGGAAGTCAGTGTCATGATTTAGGAATGCACTAAGCGCATCCATCTGATATTCCAAAAGGATTACTTACAATAGGGACTCCTTGTAATAGCCAAATTCAACCTAGCACACACCGAATATAGGACTCATCACATGCTCATGTAATGTCTTCACAATCCAATGCGTTTATATATATGACTCAGCTGTCTAATCCTTACTGAGTTTTATAACACTGGGTGAAAAGAGATATCAGAATCTAATGACGTAAAGATTTATACAGTTTGGTCAGCTAAGCCACCAGTTCAATAATAATGAAGATGCTTACTCACATATCAGTCAAGTTGGTTAACTTGGCAAGTGCAATTGGCAATTCTCCTGTGAAAGCATTTGAGGATAGAACACTGAAAGAAGACATTAATAGTGTCAAAAATACTATAACATGGGTTTTAATATTGGTCCATTGCGATAATTAATTTTGAAGAAGGTGAGAAAGATTTACAGCTTTTTTAAATTGATCAACTTTCCAATTTCTGGTGGAATAGGACCTGAAAATCCGTTTCCTTCGATGCTCCTGTAAAATGTAACAATTACTATTGCTTTAGATAAAGCACCCAAAAATGGTTTAAAACCATTTATAGAGCTGGCAATGTTTAACTTAGCCATGCCAAGCCTCCAATCTGCACAAAATAAACACAGTGGGGGGTTGACCAGTCCATGGATAAGATTCACCATGTACCTCAATTCAATTATACATGAGTATCCTTTTGCTTTGGATTCAACACCAAAGAATCCAGATATAATATTTTAAAGAATTATATCAATTAGAAATAGGCTGGTGGATTGTTTCAAATTAGCCTTAATAAATGGGTCGGACAGGACCCTATTCTAATTGACAAGATTATAAATGGGTTTCCCCTTTTGTTATGAAATGAGGCAAACTGGACTGAACCACCAACATCAACTTATCATCAGTTGTAACATATAAAGATTAGGAATGCGAAAATAATAAAAGATTGATTCCAACATACATGTTTTTGAGAGTGATGATGTTGGTGAGAGCTTTAGGGAAGGGACCTGACAACCTGTTCCCCATTAAAGAGCTGCATATTCAATTAACAAATACATAAAACTTCAAGTTGATGTGCAAATAAAAGAAACTTTAACCAGTAATGGGGTGAAAACTAGAGGAGGGTTGCTTACAGATAGACCAAGTGCATGGTAGCCCATTGGGGAGGTATAGAACCAGTAAGGTAGTTTCGACTGAGATCCCTGTATAAAAGAAAGTGCTTGGAAGATTAGCCAGTTCAGTATCCCCTTTATATATGGTAGAAGGCATAGAAGCATTAATTTGAAATGATTATTGAGTTCACATTAGAGAAGAATACTGGTTTGTTGCTTACAATTGTTTGAGGTAGTGAAGCTTAGAAAACTCTGGTGGGACAGTACCTGATAGATTTTGTGCCTTCAAAGCTCTGCATATATCTCTAAAGTAAATTAGATGAACATGGCATACAAACCTAAAGAAGTATTTGAAATTACAATCCATAGAGTACAGCTGGATCGCCATTAAAAATCTCTTTGATTTATAGGTTGAAATTTTGTTATGACTTTCAAGAGAGCAGGAAAAACTAGAGGATATTTATTGTGTATGTTTCAGATTAAGCTCTTGTACTTGTCTTCATTAACACACAAAAGTTATGGTATTGAACACACTTAAATTACCAAGGATTTTGTAGCCTAATGATACTTGTCTTTTTTTTTTTTTATCAAGAAAGAAATTTAGTTTCAACCATCACGGGATGTCGTACATATGGGATTACGATACTTGTCTCACTTGAAGTAGAAAACACGCCGGTGGTTCTAGATTGTGACGTCCGGACTTTGAACAGTTCAGCAGATGAGTTTGTAACGTAAGGCCCATTAAATACACAGCACAGAAAAGTTCACCCAAAAGTTTATTTTCCTTTTCAACCTTTATATCATATATGCTTATATACAAATTTAAAGATTATAGGTACGTAGAGATGTTCCCTGTGCACCGTGTGCATAGAGATGTTCCATAAATCTATTATATATTGTATCTCTAGTCCTTAAGTTTTTCAAAATTAATGGACCCGCAATTTGTGTACAAAGAATCCCTGAGTAAAATTATTCATAACAAAAGAGGGCCCAAAACATTAATTAAAGAAAGAAAACATTACCATTAAAAGAGAGACAGAGAGAGAGAAAGAAAAGTTGTACATGCTTACGACATGACAAGAGGAATTGTATTTGAAGGTGCAGTCACATGCCACAGTGCTCTCAAAGCCTTTCCTTCCATCCACTACCTTCCAATTCCCTTCTCCACTGCAGGGATCTATCCCAAAATCCCAATCTTTCGTCCCCAGTTTCTGCCCTATCGCTGCCAGTGCGTCCACTGCGTCATACAAACATACCCAATAGAAGAAACAGATCACCTGGTTAGCTGCTGAGAAAATATAGGGAATAAAAAGAGAAAGAATAAAAACAACCAAATTTTGAATCTTGGGTTCAACAGACAATCCTGAATTTCTATCTTTATCAAAAAACTATGGGAGCAATTAACAGAAGAAACAATCTTTTGAGACAAAACAAATCATGAATAGATTAAAGACTGGTGTATTTTTGAGAGCTCAATCTGGCTAAGCCGTGGCCGAATTTTCAATCGTAGGAGTTCATTGAGACGAATAATGATACCTTCAGCACTGTGAAGCTTAGCAGTGGCCGCCAATCCAAAAGTTGCAGAACAAAGTAATGTAGTGGAGAAGATGACATGTGCAAGAAGCAGATTTGGAACTGCAAAATGAGCTGCCATTTGGTTTTAGAATTGTGCTCAACCTCAGCTTACCGAGAGAGAGCAAGAAACCAGAGTAAAGCGAGTTCGGACAATAAAGATAGAGATTGGTTTTATTGCATATTCATTCAGTGTCAGACTCGGACCATATTTGTCCTTTTCAAAGAGATCCGTGTTGAAAATATGGACTGCTTTGCTGTGATGATATTGATTTTCTTTTTGTATTTATTATGGTAATTTTAGTGTCAACATTTTGACTCCCTTACATCAAAAGTCTTACTCCTGCTGAATAGGGACGTAAATAAATCAATGTCTTCTAGGGAGGTAAACGAAACAAAGCTACTTGCGAGTTCGTTCGAGTTTGGTTCGATAAAACTCGACTCATGCGTGACTTAATTATTAAATGAGCTACTCGTAGACATTAACCTATACTCGATTATTAAATAATACATACTCGTATAAAACTCAGCTCGCTCGTTTAAAGTTCGCAAACATACTCGTAAAAAGGCTCGGCTCACTTATTAGCGCAGCTCGTATATATTTATTAATATACATATTTATTAATAAATATATGTATATATATTAATAAAAATAACTTATTTGGCATATCACTTATTAATTAAGCTATACAATATATAATTTATTAATTATATCTATAAGTATTTATATAATATATAATTTAATGATAAAAGATAATTAAGATGATTATATCTTATATAGTTATATGATCTAAGAGACCAAGACTCTAAGTCTAATAATTAAGTATCTAATGATTGTTGAATTAACAATAAATTGTTAATCATATGATTTAATGAAAATTTTGATACTTAATCATATTATTCAAATAATTATATAGTGACAATGTAATTGGTATAATCTTAAACTCAAGTGATTAACATTAAAATCAAAGTGTTTCTTATAATTACAAATTAAGTATAATCATTATAATTCATATCATTAGATTATATGATCATACATATTATCATCACTAGAATTTATATGAAATACATGTGATCTAACAATTTATATGATATTAAATCTTAGGTGATATGACACATTATATCTTTATTATACAATGTAATAATCATAACAACAATACTTATTTTGTATCATTGTGTAATTAAATGTGATCTAAGTTCTAATAATGTATTATGATCTAATAACAATAGATGATGTGATCTAACAATTAATTTGATAAAATTTAAGTATAATTTAACAATTTATATGATATTAAATCTCATGTCATATGGAACAATGTATAATTTAATAATCATATTAACAAGAGAAGTGGTTGGTTGTACACTCTCATCCCACTCCTATCCACCCTTGTCTACATGGACTAATAATATTGTTAAAAAATCAGGGTCCCACTACACTCTCTATACTATCTCTCACATTATTGGTCCACGTAAACAAGGGTGGGATAGTAGTGGGATGAGAATGTACAACCAAGCATTTCTCTATTAACAATACTTATTTTGTATCTCCTATGCATTATAGAATCTAAAAATCCTATGGTAATATCTCATATGTATCTTAATTATAATGATAATGCTTATATAGTTAAATTATATCATAATAATCATGTAAATGTTTTTATTATATACTAAGGAAGTTATGATAACTGGATAAGTAATTAAGTATGATTCATAATTTTCATATCATATTACAAATAATCTCACATCATATGATATTAATCATAATTCATAACTACATATAATTAAAAACTAAGCTATAACAATAAATTATTACAGCCACATAATGATATAGTCACATAAGTCATAACATTAACTTATAACAATATAACTACATAACTACATAATCATAACTCACATCAAGTAACAAATATAAATTATAATGATTAAGTATCTAGTTACTTATATAATTTGGATACATACTTGATCTTTATAGCTTAAGCATAAAATAATGATTAATTATTATTATTATTATTATTATTATTGTTTAAATATAATTAATAATTTGTAGGCTTTTACTTGATACAACATATAATTATATCTATAAGTATCTATATAATATATAATTTAATGATAAAATTTAATCACAAGATTTTTTTTATATTAATAATTAAGGATGGTCAGATTTAATAATTAAGAGTAAGGACCATTAGATTTATAGTTTAAATATAATAATAATTAATAATTTGTGTGCTTAAATGAGTCAGATTTAAGTTTTTAATTTTAATTTTTTTTTTGAATCATTATATTAAGGACCGTTAGATTTAAATTTGTGACTAAATGTAGACATTTTTATTATTCAATAATAAATCAGTGTAAAAATTTGATTCATACCTAAAACTTTTCATGGCAAAAAAAATATTTTTTTAAAAAAAAAACTAAAAAACATAGTAACAGTGTAATACTCTAGTATTTTCTGGTTAATTTCTGTTGAATTATGGATGAAAATGGTGATTGAGAGGCATGAACATGGGCATATAAAGCCTGTATTTTACACCTGGCCCAAAACCCATTTAACTTCTAAGTTCTAACTACAATTTGTTATTCACGTGGCTTGATGACAGCAAGCCTCCTGCACCCAACGCACCGTATTTTACACCATTCAAATTACTGATGCAACAGTAACCTGAAGATAGACACCATTCTCTTTATCGCTTGAGCTTCTCTTTTCTTCTCTGAGACAATAATGGCCATCTCTTCTTCATCATCGTAGCCATTACAAACAGAGATGTGGGCGCTCGTGAGTCATGAAAATCCCATTCCTCCTGGACGTTGACCTCTTATTGGCTCAAGGTGGGCAACCATGGCGTCCAAAAAGATTCTACCGGAGACAAGGAAAATTTTTGGGGGTTGGGGGGGGGGGGGGGGGGGGGGGGGGCATGTGCCCCGTCTAGACCCCCCTCCCTCCGCCCCTGGGTAGAAGGAAGAGAGTATGGTGGAGGACAGTGAGTACGGTGCGATGCTATTTTCTACTTCAGTTTCAGCAATGAGGAAAAGCTTCTTGCGCTTTGCAGATCTTGTTTGTGTGCCTGTCTCTCTTTGTTCTTCATGTATCTCTCTTTTTACTAATGATGGCATTGGTCTATGACTGATATTTGTGTGCTTAAATGAGTCAGATTTAAGTTTTTAATTTTTTTTTTTTTGAATCATTATATTAAGGACCGTTAGATTTAAATTTGTGAATAAATGTAGACATTTTTATTATTCAATAATAAATCAGTGTAAAAATTTGATTCATACCTAAAACTTTTCAAGGAAGAAAAAATATTGTAAAAAAAAAAAAACTAAAAAACATGGTAACAGTGTAATACTCTAGTATTTTCTGGTTAATTTCTGTTGAATTATGGATGAAAATGGTGATTGAGAGGCATGAACATGGGCATATAAAGCCTGTATTTTACACCTAGCCCAAAACCCATCTAACTTCTAAGTTCTAACTACAATTTGTTATTCACGTGGCTTGATGACAGCAAGCCTCCTGCACCTAACGCACCGTATTTTACACCATTCAAATTATTGATGCAACAGTAACCTGAAGATAGACACCATTCTCTTTATCGCTTGAGCTTCTCTTTTCTTCTCTGAGACAATAATGGCCATCTCTTCTTCATCATCGTAGCCATTACAAACAGAGACGTGGGCGCTCGTGAGTCATGAAAATCCCATTCCTCCTGGACGTTGACCTCTTATTGGCTCAGGGTGGGCAACCATGGCGTCCAAAAAAATTCTACCGGGACAAGGAAAATTTTTGGGGGTTAGGGGGGGAGGGGGGGCATGTTCCCCCTCTAGAACCCCCTCCCTTCGCCCCTGGGTAGAAGGAAGAGAGTATGGTGGAGGACAGTGAGTATGGTGCGATGCTATTTTCTGCTTCAGTTTCAGCAATGAGGAAAAGCTTCTTGCGCTTTGCAGATCTTGTTTGCGTGCCTGTCTCTCTTTGTTCTTCATGTGTCTCTCTTTTTACTAACGATGACACTGGTCTGTGACTGATATTTGTGTGCTTAAATGAGTCAAATTTAAGTTTTTAATTTTTTTTTTGAATCATTATATTAAGGACCGTTAGATTTAAATTTGTGAATAAATGTAGACATTTTTATTATTCAATAATAAATCAGTGTAAAAATTTGATTCATACCTAAAACTTTTCAAGGAAGAAAAAATATTGTAAAAAAAAAAAAACTAAAAAACATAGTAACAGTGTAATACTCTAGTATTTTCTGGTTAATTTCTGTTGAATTATGGATGAAAATGGTGATTGAGAGGCATGAACATGGGCATATAAAGCTTGCATTTTACACCTGGCCCAAAACCCATCTAACTTCTAAGTTCTAACTACAATTTGTTATTCACGTGGCTTGATGACAGCAAGCCTCCTGCACCCAACGCACCGTATTTTACACCAATCAAATTACTGATGCAACAGTAACCTGAAGATAGACACCATTCTCTTTATCGCTTGAGCTTCTCTTTTCTTCTCTGAGACAATAATGGCCATCTTTTCTTCATCATCGTAGCCATTACAAACAGAGACGTGGGCGCTCGTGAGTCATGAAAATCCCATTCCTCCTGGATGTTGACCTCTTATTGGCTAGGGTGGGCAACCATGGCATCCAAAAAAAATCTACTGGGGACAAGGAAAATTTTTGGGGGTTGGGGGGGGGGGGGGGGGGCATTTACCCCCTCTAGACCCCCTTCCCTTCGCCCCTGGGTAGAAGGAAGAGAGTATGGTGGAGGACAGTGAGTATGGTGCGATGCTATTTTCTGCTTCAGTTTCAGCAATGTAGGAAAGCTTCTTGCGCTTTGCAGATCTTGTTTGCGTGCCTGTCTCTCTTTGTTCTTCATGTATCTCTCTTTTTACTAACGATGGCACTAGTCTGTGACTGATATTTGTGTGCTTAAATGAGTCAGATTTAAGTTTATAATTTTTTTTTTTTTGAATCATTATATTAAGGACCGTTAGATTTAAATTTGTGAATAAATGTAGATGTTTTTATTATTCAATAATAAATCAGTGTAAAAATTTGATTCATACCTAAAACTTTTCAAGGAAGAAAAAATATTGTAAAAAAAAAAAAAAACTAAAAAACATAGTAACAGTGTAATACTCTAGTATTTTCTGGTTAATTTCTGTTGAATTATGGATGAAAATGGTGATTGAGAGGCATGAACATGGGCATATAAAGCTTGCATTTTACACCTGGCCCAAAACCCATCTAACTTCTAAGTTCTAACTACAATTTGTTACTCACGTGGCTTGATGACAGCAAGCCTCCTGCACCCAACACACCGTATTTTACACCATTCAAATTACTGATGCAACAGTAACCTGAAGATAGACACCATTCTCTTTATCGCTTGAGCTTTTCTTTTCTTTTTTGAGACAATAATGACCATCTCTTCTTCATCATCGTAGCCATTACAAACAGAGATGTGGGCGCTCGTGAGTCATGAAAATCCCATTCCTCCTAGACGTTGACCTCTTATTGGCTCAGGGTGGGCAACCATGGCGTCCAAAAAAATTCTACCGGGAACAAGGAAATTTTTTTTTTTTTTTTTTTTTTTGGGGGGGGGGGGGGGGGGGGGGGGGGGGGGCATGTGCCCCCTCTAGACCCCCCTCCCTCCGCCCCTGGGTAGAAGGAAGAGAGTATGGTGGAAGACAGTGAGTATGGTGTGATGCTATTTTCTGCTTCAGTTTCAGCAATGAGGAAAAGCTTCTTGCGCTTTACAGATCTTGTTTGCGTGCCTGTCTCTCTTTGTTCTTCTTGTATCTCTCTTTTTTCTAACGATGGCACTAGTCTGTGACTGATATTTCCTCACGAGCCGGGCAAGCCGAGTGCCCGATAAGACACTTGGCTCGTCAAAAAAGCGAGTTCGAGCTCGGTCCTGAACATGATTTTACACTTGCTGAGCCGAGCCAAGCTCCATTATCAAAACCCGTCATGAGCTTGAGCCGAGCTCGAGCTCGTGAAAATTCTGAACGAGCCGAGCTTGGGCAACCACTACTAGCCCGAGCTTGGCTCGTATACATGCCTAATGCCTTCCTTTCGATACCCACACGTTTAAATATAATACTAACTCGATTTGTACACACACACATACTATATGCGTATTAACATATGGTAACTTAGTATTAACTAACTTAATATTAAGGACTAATTTAAAAGCTGATTGACTATATAACTATATGTATAAACATATAACACATCACGCATGGTTAACAATAGTTATATACTATACTTATACTATAGTTAATTAGTTATATATATTATATTAGACTTACCACTTGTTCACATTATAGATATATTGTTCCCAAGGGGTAGCTCAATCGGTTGTAGACCATGCCTCATGAAGCGAAGTTTATACTATCTAATTATATATAATATAATACATTGTTAATTTGTTACTTATAGATTATAGTTATGTATTATATTTTATAATATGTCTTATATAGTGACATATTATATATTTATGATATAGATAAATATATAGAGGTTGTTTATAAACTCGGGCTTAAACTCCACTCGGATCACACATTAAAAAAATTTAATGGCCTACTTTGAGCTCTAGTTGAGCTGAACTCGTCGATTACCCGACTCGACTTAAATGTCATTCTCAACAAGCTTGAGCGCTCCTGATCTTTAAATAAGTTCGAGCATGAGTACACATTTCATAGATCAGCTCGAGCTCGAACTCGATTATTAAAGGTCGGCTCATAAATGAGCCAGTTTTGAAATCTTAAAGCTCGGCTCGATTACAGGCCTCTCATGTTCGCATCAAAATAATTTTTTAAATTAACTTAAAATACCAAAAATATTTTCATTTTTACCTTACATAAAACCTAAAGTAAAAAATACCTTAAAACACATTAACACATGTAAATATGAAAAAAAAAAAAAAAAAAAAAACCATAAATGCCCATAAAATTATATTGGAACCGAATTAGAATTTTATTTTATTTAGATGGTCAGAATATATGGTTATTATATATTTCTAAAATAAAAACAACAAATATGCATTCAAAAGGGGACTTTTACTAAATAAACATGTGTATGGGTAACAAATTTAATTTCGAAAAATGTCATGTGGATAAGTTCTTTTTCTTTTTCTTTTTTTGGCTAATACTTCAAAATTTGCTTGTTTTCTTCCTCCATATTACATAGAGTTAGTTGAAAATGTACATTAAAATTACTAAGCCAAACGACGATGTGATGCTTAACCAACAATTGACCGCATCTGTTTTGGAGGCAAAACGTAAACCCAAGCTTCCAACAAATTTTTCTTCCAAAAAACAAATCCCCTCGGAGATGTTTAGCTTTTTATGTTCAGAAAAATATTGAATTAGAAAGAGGAGCCATTAGATTAGTCATAAATTATAAACCACTAAATGAAGCTTTAAAATGGATAAGATATCCAATTCTTAATAAAAAAATATTTACTTTCAAGATTATATGATGCTACTATATTTTCAAAATTTGATATGAAAAGCGAATTTTGGCAAATTCAAAGAGATGAAAATGACAGGTATAAAACTGCTTTTACAGTTCATTTTGGACACTATGAATGGAATGTTATGCAATTTGGATTAAAAAATGCTCCCAGCGAATTCCAAAATATTATGAATGATATCTTCATTCCTTTCACTAATATCTCTATTGTTTACATAAATGATGTTTTAATCTTTTCCAAATCTATCGGACAACATTAGAAACATCTACACACCTTTGTCCAAATCATAAAAAATAATGGATTACTAGTCTCACCTACTAAAATTAATTTATTTCAGAATAAGATTTGTTTCCTTGACCATAATATATTTCAAAATACCATTACTTCCATAAATAGGTCCCTACAATTCGCAGATAAATTTCTTGATGAAATAAAAGACAAAAATCAGTTACAAAGATTTCTAGGAAGTTTAAATTATATTTCTGATTATTACAAAAATCTTAAAATCATTTGTAAACCTCTTTATCAGTGGTTACAAAAGAATCATCCTCATTGGTCTGCTCAACATACAGAAATTATTAGGCAAGTTAAAAAACATGTCAAAGTCCTTCCATGTCTAGGCCTTCCTTCTCCTAATACTTTCAAAATTGTTGAAACAGATGCCTCAGAAATAGGATATGGAGGTATTCTTAAACAAAGAACTTCTAATTCTAAAGAACAATTAGTCCACTATCATTCTGGTATACGGAATATTGCACAACAAAATTATAGTACTATCAAAAAATAGATTTTAGCTATTGTATTATGCATTCATAAATTTCAAGATGATTTTTTAAATCAAGAATTTCTTGTCCATGTTGATTGTAAAAGTGCAAAATATGTTTTACAAAATGATGTTAAAAATATCGCTTCTAAATAAATATTTGCCAGATGACAAGCAATTTTAAATTCTTTTGATTTCCAAATTGAATATATAAAAGGAGAATCAAATAGTGTCCATAATTTCTTAACCCGTGAATTTCTACAGGGAAATGAGTAAGCTAGACAAATCTAAAACTCAGAATCCTGGTGATTATGCCATGAATAAGCAATTGTCTCAAAATAATCATTCTTTAATCACTTCTTCCATGAATACTTTCCCAACCCAAAATAAGTTCACTGTCTTAGGAAATTTTCCTCATTTACAATCTAAATTAGCCACTTTTTCCTAAACAGCATCATCTTCTTCAAATGATCATTCTTCTTCAAAATCAGGCAGCATAAGTTCTCATTTTCTTACACCAACAATACCTACTTTTTCCCAACCATCCCAAGTATTGCATAAATACAAATCAGTCCAGCTAAAATTGTAGAACCTGAGTACCAGCAAATGAAAAATGCCAGAGAATTAGTAACAAAAGTGTTCCCACCAAGATGAGATTTTATGCCAGAAGAGCAAAATAAATTTCAAAAATTCTATGAATTTATCCTAGTTCATTATGGATCAGTTATTCTATCTCATACTCCTTGTAAATTTGACCCAGATCATAAAATGATTGTTTTCTCTAAATGCATAATTAAAAATGTTCTTTCTCCAGCCCAGTGGAGTTATAATCCTTGGCAAGGCAAACAATTTTCCCAACCCTTCGTTCCCCAAACATATAATTATTTTGATTATCAGAAAGCTTGGTATAATACCTTCTATCTCTAGAATAATCGTTATCTTCATTCTTGGTTTTTTACTTTTGACAAAATTCATGCAATTCAATCATTACCATTGTGGTTTAATCATTGGTGGAAGCTTTTCAGAGCTGAAACTAGTATTTTGCCACCGTCCCTTTGCAACAAATTTCTAGACTATTCAAAGAATCATCCCTCTCCTTCTCTTTTCAATAAATTTCCCCCTGAACTTATTTCTTCCTTCATTTTAGTATTCTTTGGATCATGTCTTGGGACTATAATTTCTTTTCCCCAGAAGATAATGTGTATACTCCCCAGTCTCCTAACGATAATATTAAATATATTGTTTGCACTATCGCAGTCAAATGATGGGATAGATATACCTATGATGATATTATTACAAAAGTTACCAAATTATGTACGGATCATTTTTTAGCCTCAAATCAGTTTCTTTTAAAGAAAAGCATTAATCAAGCAAAAATAGGCTCGTCCAATTCTAAGCAAGAATTCCGAAAGCATTTGTTGAAAACGCTATCTCAATTATCAGAGTATGAGGACGAAGGCAAATCAGTGCTTCTAGGATATTCCCATGATCCATATGATGATATTGAATTATGACTGATAGAATTATCACTGATAGGAATTATTTTCAGCACAAAATCATGACAGACAAGAATCATTCTCAGCCGACGCTAGAAGACAAATTGGCGTGCATTAGCCAACTGCAATTGTCCCCAGCCAACGCATTTCGACGAACTACTTTCGACAAGTATTATTAGTTGTAGAATAATTGTTATCACTATTCGTCCGAATTATTTTAGTATTTTGTAAGCTTATATAAAGGCACCAGAATGAAAAGAAAGGCAGAGCGATTTCAGAGTAATCAGTACCGGCCTTTCAAACTGTTAGTTTTTGTGTTGGCTGCATTCTATTGGACAAAATCACTATCATGCATTGTTGCTGATTTCACAGGGATGCCATATCAGTTCAGAGTCTTCAAATATTCAGAGTTTATTTTCAAATATGGAAATGGCCTCATTATGACAAGATCAATGTCACAAGCATCAAGAAGGAATGCCTGGACTTCTAGAAGACTCTGCAAAGTCTATAGCTCAGCAAAAGACGGATCCCGAGTTTATTGTCCGAATGGCCTAGTGAAAGGCATGGACACTCATCAGTCAGTAACATAAACAATGATGGATTTAAACAGGGATTCAGCTATTCAGAGTTCTTCTAGAAGATTCTGCACAGTCTACAAGTCAGAGAAATCGGATCCCTTGAGGCTGCCCAGACGACGTGATATACCGTCCAGAAGCCCAACTGTCCAAAGCATCATCCGTCCGGATGATGAGAACTTTCTGTACGAACCTTCCTCTGTGTCGAGAAGCTCCGAACTGTTCCAGCTTGCATCTGTCCGGACGTTTCAGTAGCACGCCCTGACGCCTCTCAGTGTTCGATCAGCTATGAGATTTCTTTCCGAAACACAAATATGGGAAGACAGCTGCAACCATCCGGACGATGTGGATTCTTGTCCGGACGCGCTCATCCATAAGGCAAGTCGCGTATTCAAAATTCATACGTCCTGACGACGGTCTTCATGGTCCCGACGTGCGACCTTCATATATGGAAATTGCATGCATCAGATTCACCGTCCGGACGCGAGAAGCCTTGATATGAATATTGAATGCAGCTATGGTGCGACCGTCTGAATGACAGGGCAACACCGTCCGAACATGGCTTAATTCAGGAAAGAATTTCTGAGAAATTTTGGAAAGCCGATCGCACAATTGTCCGTCTGGACGGCGCCTAGGTTTTTCAAGCCAGACGCTCATTTGGACCTGCAGCCTATAAATAAAGGTCCTTAGGCTTGAGAACTAAAAGAATTCGGTATTGAAGTTGGTAGTGCTTAGAGAGTTATATTTTAAAGTCATTGTACTGAATTAGTCTCTCTTAAGCCGTTGTCAAGTGCTATTGTTGTGCTGAAAATGAAGTCTATCTCAGGGGATGGCCCTAAGGTAAATGATTTCATTGAAGACCCCTTCAAGTAGGAGACTTGGTTGGAAGGCGTTCGTGTTGGGTTACACGTTGGAGTTCAAGGTACGACCACTGCATAAGGGTATGTGAGTGCTACTGTTTTGTAACTAGCTTTGTCTTCTAAATGTAGATATCCTGGGTTTGGCTACCCCGGAATGGTTTTTCTCTTGATTGAGTTTCCACTTCGTCAGCAAAATATCTGTCTCATTTAATTTTGCATTTTGATATTTTGTTGCACACTATTGCACACACTTGATAAATTAGAAGTCCATTAATTTTCAATTGGTATCAAAGCAGGTACACTCTGTTTAA
>NC_084887.1:15764493-15809493 GCF_958979055.1 Alnus glutinosa
GTGACATCTATCTAACTATGCAGCGGAAACAGAAATCTAATAGCGGAATTCACATCTTAAACATCTATCATAAATTAATAACAACAAGAGCCATTTAACATCTATCTGTTTAAGTCTTTCTTCAATATAAATATATGACAGAAATGACTTTATACAATAAGAAATGACATAGGCGTCACAAGCCATCAACAAAACCTATAAAATAGAGGACGCCCATGGTCCCGCAATTTTGACCATCGCTGTGAGTTTCGGTCATAATATCCCACGTACACATCTATAACACCATCATTACGACCGGAGTACCTGCAGCCAAAGGAACATCATCTATACAGTTGTGGAGGTTTGCTACATCCGTATAGGTGAAAGAGTGAGTTCACCGTCTCAGTACATAATACTGAGACCTCAGTGATATTAAACTGACTGAGTTTTTGCAATGAACCAATTTTTCCTTTTAGTCTCGCGTACACTATAACAGCTAGCAATTTATAAAATTTTGTTTTAAAACCCCCATAGCTGATATAGCAAACACCGACTATCAAAAAACATTTAAAACATACTATGTAGCTGGACTCATACGTAGAATATCCATTGGCTTGGAAGCAACTACGTACACACCCTACAATAATACTTTTATGTTGGTAGCTCAAATGCACAGAGATCTAACATTATTAACTGTGATATCACCGTACCTCAGGGCATTACAACTTCATGTCTATGGCACATAGTTGTCCATACAGTTACTAGAGTAAAACTCTGATATCCAAGCACTTCTTACTGATGTACCATGACAATCCATCTACCTACTTCCAAGTCACACTGATATCCCAACCAATAGCATCACATCCAAGTACACCAAGCTTAAAACATGCCATCTTGCTCTTTAGTACGAGCTTACTATCATTTTCCGAATATGGTTAACACCGAATCCTAGGGCATTACAACTTCATGTTTATGGCACATAGTTGTCCATGCGGTTACTAGAGTAAAACTATGATATCTAGGCACTTCTTACTGATGTACCATGACAATCCATCTACCTACTCCCAGGACACTGTATTACTCATACCGAACAATGACAATACCCTTGCACCTCAAAGCTCAATGTTCTTAAATCATGCAACTAGACGATAGAAGTATACATAAGTTCATTGCCAGTAAAACTCTTAGGCATACAAATACGTCTAGCATAAAAATTACAATATTCTAGATCATGAAAACATTACACAATTTAAACAATGATATGCATGCTAATGATTGTCTTTTCATTCCTTGTGAGGTTTACCCTCCCTTTCTTCTTATGAGGCTTACCCTCTTTTTTATTCTTATGAGGCTTACCCTCTCTTTCATTATTATGCTCATGCTCATGCTTTATGCTTTACAATTCAAACTCTATACTCCTATTCTTTGCAAATCATGCTTTCTTCAAATACGATAAACCAATCAACATGTAATTTTATCATTCTACTTTGCATAATTTAAATCTCAACTGCAGCTCACATTAAAATACTCTAAATCAATTCAACACATTTCATTCATACATCATTTCATAATATCATTGGTATTATTTGCACATAATTGAAACTACTCAAATCAACCAAAACATATATATTCAATATACAGTTGGTTCGGATTTATAAAACAACATATATATTTTGCAATCCTATAATATACAAAAATAACAGTTTCTCAGTGAGTAAAATATCACCTTGGCTGCATTGGACTCAAGACTCGAATACTTCCTTGGATTCTAGTCACTTGGACTATACATTGGAGGACCAACCGAAGTCTCCAATCATGACACAAGTCTGGAAACATTTGCAATGTCAGACTACGCTATTGAAGCTATACTCTATGAACGAGTGAAGTCTCGTGAGGGTTTGCCAGGAATGATATCCACAAACATTATTCCTACCATGTTATCCTTAAGAATGCAGCATCATAAAAATAATGGTTCTCATTCATTAGCAAGCTTAACACAATAAACTCCATCTTCACAATTTCAGGGAATTAAAAATTAAGTTACTAACACGGTATTATGAGATATCATAAGATTCAATTAGTGTAAAGTGAACTTAACACATAGTCATGAAATTTCAAAAATTAATCTCAATCATGAATGGTTCAACACTCAAAATTCGTTGGACTCCCCATTAGATAAAACAACCAAGGCATATATATTTATTATTATTATTTTTATATATATGCAGGCTGTGCAATGCTTAGCTCCCTTAAGCTTTCTAATTGACCCATGTAACGAGTGTTAGGTCAATGACTCCCAAACCAGATGATTTTAGGGCATTAGGTGTAAAACACCCTAAAGACTTACTAACTCGAGTCAAAAAGGCTACGAAGCTAAACTTAGCCATTTTATCAATCAAAACAAACTTCCACCTTTTGACGCGAATACTCAATGCTTAATGAGGCAAGAGATCCGGTTACTCAGCGAAAAGCTCAAAGTGATCAATATTATTCTCTCTTTCTTTCTTTCTTTTTCTTTTTCTTTTTTTTTTTTTTTTTCTTTTCTTTTCTCTTTTCTCTTTTTATTTTTTTATTTTTTTATTTTTTTTTATTTTTTATTTTTTATTTTTTTTTATGCTAAGGTTATTCCTCCAACAAGTTACCCAACTGCATCCAAGATATTGATAACAGACATAACCGATTTCAAATTTCATACCCCACAAACTTCGTGCTAGTGTGCTTGTGAGAATCAAATTGAAACAAGTAATATCTCATGCTGCTAAAGAAAATAACAAACTCTAAATTCCCTAGTCAAGTGATCATGTGTTCATCATGTTAAGCTCACCAATGAAATACAAATCAGGATTTAAGTTCAACCAAATTCTTAAAGATAACATAGCAAAATATTGGATAGTGTTTTGCTCTTCCATACCCCCAAACTTGAATCACACATTGTCCCTAATGTGTGTATAGAACTGAACATAACAATAAGAGGAAAGGGATACCTGAATGAGCAGATGTGGGGCATGTCATACCCCCAAACTTGGTTGTAAAAACACATGTCCTAAAAAAGAGAGTGATACTCCAACCAAATACTAGTCAAGTGCAACACATTATTGTAAAAATATAAACTAAGAATGAAACAACAATGGAGAAGATAAACCTGGAAGGAGATTATGTACCCTGGCCCGATAGAGGACTCGAGCGTACAGGGCTTGTGCTCGAACCAATGAAGCTGACTCATTTAGTCAAAATATGTGAGATCCGTCAAGCCAACAGAATCCACATCCTTGATGCGCTCAGTGCTCTCTGACCTTTAAGTTTAAATTTGAAGCACCAATCTTTTCTTCTCTTTGACCAAAGAGAATAAATTTTACCTACAAAAAGGTAATTTCGAATGCCCGCATATCGAGGTAGATCCCTCTGAGTATTCTCAAACGGTTTCTCATTTGAAAGGGAATCATGAACTGTAATAGAATGAGAAGAATACACAAGGAAGTTTTCTACCTTGATGGTCTCTTTTTGCTCTTCTAATATCCCTAACAAACTACTCTCTTGACCTCTTGGTAAATCACAAGCAATAGGGGCTCGGGGTTCATATGGCGTCTCGAGAATAAGAGTGGGTGATGAAAGAGCCTCAGTGCTCACTTCCTCGCCTTTTGCCCGATGTAGAGCTTGTGGGGCCTCAATTTGCTCCTCCTTCCTCTCTTCCCCGTGAGTTTCGACCACTTCTCCATCCTTCATTGTAGTGATGGCTTGCTCATTATAAAAAGTACTCTCATTTACCACTTAGTGTCCATCAAGATTGGCCACCAACTATCTTTGAAGCTCTTCTTCTTCTATATTGAGGTGGTTCATGATTTGTTTAAAGTGAGCATCCATCCTGGCTTCCATCTTGGTGAAGAATTGAGGGGTATATTTTTCCTGGTGAGATTGTTGTTGTGGAAGCCAGTAGATGGGAGATGGCTCCTCTTCGTGAGCTTCTATCTTGGCAACGGATTCAGAGTGAGAGTTCAATGTCTGACCGAGAGAGGTCACTGTCTGAGTGAGTTTTTGATTGATCTCACCCATAAGTTTCAATATCTGAGCTTGAACGTCAGAATCTAATTGAGGTGATGGTGTAGCCTGAGAAAAAGGCTGCCAGTTATCCTCAAAGTCAGCACAATATGGAGATGATTGCCATTGCTGGTGGGGAGGATGGAAGTTAGATGGTGGATAGGCCGCTTGATCATCGAACTGCGGATATGCCTGATGGTACAGTTCATGAAATTGTGGAGCGTAATTTTCAGGAGCTTGAGCTTGCCATGAGATATTAGACTGGTTACTCCATCCCGGATGATCGGAATCACAATAAGGCTTATTCCTCGGTCTAGAGAACTGTGTGTTCATATGATCATAAGAATAGTTAGAAAACTGTCCTGCAGTAGGACAATCTTTAACATGATGATAAGGACTATAGCAATATGAACATGGTTCATGAGGTGTTGTAATGCCTCCCCACATGAACTAAATTGACAAAAATAAAACAAAATAACAAAATAAAATAAAAACAAAAAAATAAAAATAAAGAAACCAAAATTAAAATAAAATAATAAAAAAAAAAGAATCAAGTTAAATTCAATCTTTAAAACTTAATAACATAACCGTTTGCAGTCCCCGGCAACGGCGCCAAAAATTGATGTGGTCTTTTGTTTACCAAAATATATCAATAATAAAATTACCACTCGCAATAGGATGAATCCTTATAGGATAGGGCTATGTTGAGGGTGTCGAACCTCAAGGATTGCGTAGGTATTATTATCAAGCTTATCGAGATTAAATATAACTTAATTTAAAATATGTTTGATTTTTGTTTTCTTAAAATAAATGCATAAAAGTAAAAGACATAAATTTAAAGATAGTAGGGATGAGATAAAGAATAGGGGATTGATTTCACCACTCACCGCATAACAATGGTCAATAATAAATTAATAAGGAAAGTTCATACTATGCATGATAAAGGGCTCGTCTCACTCGAGTAGTCAAGAAATTACCTCTAAAGAATAAGTATAATCCATCTTCGGTTGGCACGGACCGTCCACCAAACCACTAAGATGCAGTACGACCCATCTTCCCTAGGCATGGACTAGCTACGTCTTTAATATGATACACATAATCAATGGAATAGTATAACCCATCTTCGGTTGGCACGGACTGTCTACCTAAATTACACTAAACTAGGGTGTAGTACAATCCGTCTTCCCTAGGCATGGTCTATCTATACCTCTTGATCATATATCAATTAAAACCGTTGTATAACAATCATTCACATAATCACAAAAAATATGAAGGATTGAGTTCAATCAATATAAAAGACTTTCTAAGACAAGATAAGAAATTCATAATGATTGAATATAAACATTAAAATCAATTCTCACAGTTATACAACCATCATGCATAGAGAAAATCTCAAACTAAAATACAATTAAACCATTGTTACTTGGAAAGGGCTACATCAACACCCTATTAGGAATTTAGCCACTCATCGTAGTGCTGGGATGGCTACCTGCCATGTTCTTCTCCTATTCAACTTGTCAGGCCTCCAAGAAGAATTTCTGTCTAAATCTAATTAAGCATAAGCCCAAGCACCAAGCACACCTTCTCTTGAAGCTTAGGGGTCTATTTATAGGGAGCACACATGTCCTAGAAGCCCTTAGAATTCCAGAAAAATTGTCTCTTGAGTCTTCTTGTCCAAGTAGGAGATTGAAACTTCAATCCAAGTAGGAAAAGGATTCCAAATTCGGCAAGAATTGCGGTCTTTTATTGCGAGGAAATTTCAGCATAGTAAACGTTCGAATTAGAGAAAAGCTATTTATGACATATTTGTTGAATATTTTATTAGCTTTCTAACGCCACCAATTTCATTGCAATCCAATATTTGAAGCAAAAGTTATGATCCAAACACTGAGACATATGTAGAATCCAAATTTGAATCCAATCCGATTTTGACTCTTAGTGGAGAAATTTCGATTTAATCCTTCACTTGATTTGATTAAACTTAACCACATAATATAGGTATTCTATTATGATTGGTTAAGCTTAAACATATCTTCTAGGTCTTCTCAAAGTGTGCTTTAAGCCCAAAATTAATAGAATTAATTGCATCTTTATTTAAAACCTGAAAACATTAAAACAACACAAAATCAAACAAATAACAATGCTAAGGAATTAACATATGCAAGTTAAGGGGCTTGAATGTGCAACATTCAGCGCTTATCACCCATGATAAAATGATAAAATCACTTTGTTTAACCTTAGTACACTAACCCCTTAAATAATTTGTTTACTTTGTCTCTTCACCTTTCTTAATTAAATCCTCAACTGTGATTTCACCACACTAAACCTATTATTATTATTTATTATTCTAACTCTGTTTCTCTGTCTTAAACTCATTTTATTTTGATAATATAAATATTATCACCTATAATATAATTATTATTCTCATCTATTTAATAAATATAATTTTATTAAATGTTGAACTCCTATTTATTTTCTTGGTCTTTACATTAATGGTGATTGTTGATTCTCATCATATCAACTGTTAATTACAAACAACAGAGCAATTAAAATCGTCTATCTGTTTAATGCTTAAATCATAGTGTTATTTACATAGCAAGAGAATGGCTAACAAATACATGTGTCACAAGCAATACGAGCCATATACAAAATAACTATGAAAGGGACCGTCCAAGCCCGACCCAACTACTATCTGAGCGAGAAGCTTTCAGAAACATTGAAAGTAGTAGAGACATTACACTCACCTGGAAGATCCACTTTATAAGCATTATCATTAATTTTTCAAGAATTTGGAAAGGTCCATTTCCTCGAGAATGCAATTTAGTCCTTCTATGGGATATGAATCTTTCTTTGCGCATGTGAACCCAAACCCAATCTTCTGGTTCAAAGATGACTCGCCTTCGCCCTTTATTTGCTTGGGAAGCAAACTTTTCATTCTTCTGTGCAAATTGAAGCTGTATCCTCTCATGAATTGACTTCAACAATTCAGCCTTCCTGCGTCCATCCAAACTACTCCTTTCATCAATAGGTAAAGACATCAAATCTAATGGAGTAAGTTGATTAAAACCATAAACAAATTTCAAGGGAGAATAAGTAGTAGTATTCATAGTCCTATTATATGCAAACTCTATAAATGGTAAACAATTCTCCCAAGTTTTTAAATTCTTTTGAATGACAGTACGTAAAAGTTGAGTTAGAGTCCTATTGGCTATTTCAGTCTATTCGTCAGTCTGTTGGTGACAAGTAGCAGAAAATAAAAGTTTGGTACCTAATTTTTCCCATAAAACCTTCCAAAAGTATCTAAGAAATTTAATATCCTATTAGAAACAATACTCCTAAGTACACAATGGAGTCGCACTATTTCCTTGAAAAACAAATCAGCTATGTTGGTAGCATTATCTGTTTTATGGCATGCAATGAAATGTGTCATTTTACTAAATCTGTCCACTACCACAAAAGTAGAATCTCTACCCTTTTTTGTCCTAGGCAGCCCCAAAATAAAATTTGTCCAAGTGGTTACAATATATATATTAACATTTGTGCTTTTGCTTTTTTTTGACATTGAGAGCACAATTTTTAATTTAATAAAATCGAGATTTGTGCTTGAGGCATTTATAAATCAAAATATTCATGAAATTTTTCATCAAATAGATAACAGAAATGACGAGATATCCTTCTAATAACATCCTGATCACTTTTGAAAATATAAAAAATAAATAAAAAAATAGCTTGAGGCATAATTGTATTCTTATGTTTATTATCTACTTGATAGAAAATACTAATGGAGATCTCAATTTAGAAATCTTGGAAGCACAATTCTTGATTTCATTAAATTGAAAATTGGGGTTGCCATGTAAGAAAACATGAAAGCATGATGAGATTGTGACATAATTTTTCAAAAATTTACATCTATGGTTACCTATTTCTATTTCTATTTCTATAGTTTATAAATCCAAGTAACTGACACAAACCTTGGGTAGAACTCCCCCTTGAAAATCGGCTTGTAAAGGGAGTGTGCCCAAGAGCTTATATACACATGGTTAATATTAGATTTAACCCATGTGTGACACAAGGGTCGTAACATACCACCACTCTTCCGCAGCCGACGTCCATGACGGTCTACTCTATCAAAACTTACCTGATGGTAGCCCTTTCTCTTTGGGTAACTCCATTCACTTATCAGTATTTTAATCCAGCTCGTAGGGTCACCTTTTTCGTGAATCGAACTCGTGACGTGGTGTTTGACTCTGATACTAAATGATACAACATTTTAGATAAAACTCATCCTTGAAAACTAGCTTACAAGGGGAGGGTGCACAAGAGCTTATATATACATAGTTAATATTAGACTTAACCCATGTGAGACACATGGATTGTAACATAAGTGTTACAAGTCTACAACCTAGTGCAAAGATAGCCCAATTAGAATTCGGGTTTAGCTCATAAATCATGGATTTATTGTCCCCTTTAGGAGAATAATGAATTTATTATCCCTATTGATGTGAACCCCGTCAAGAATAACGAGACCCAACAACGAAAGGGAACCCAAGACCGTTCTAAGGACAGATTCGAATGGAAAAACCTCAACCCGTTGTTTATGACAAACAAGAACCTCGGTATAAGGAAGACGCCACAAACGGTGGTGGAAATTCTGTTTGATAAGTCGAGATGAACGCCACGGGAAATCCCGATAAGTTCGAGTAGTTCTTCAAAGAACCAAAGAGAATAAAACCTCACAAGTTTTATGAATCATCAATGTCTCCTCGATTACATGGTAGGTACACCTATTTATACAAGAAAATTACTTGCGGAGAAAGTAGTTCTAATCCTAATAAGTAAACAAATCAATTCCTAGCAAGGAAAGAAAATAAAGTCCAAATCAATTCCTAGCAAGGAAAGAAAATAAATAAAGATCTTAGGTAGGTAAAGAAAATAAGTCTTGCAATCCGATCCTTCTAAATTAACGAACAATCTCAGCAGTTCTTAGCCTTGACCGGATCCTTCTAGAACTTGAATCAAGGTGACAATTCTTTGTTGCCCACGTGGATCATGCTCAATGGGCCTCCCCGAATTTGCTTGAGCCCATAACTCTTGGATGAGTCCGTTGAGCACATCCTTGAACTTCTTTGCTCGTGCTCTCGTAACCGGCCCAATTGGTACTTGAACGAGATCCTTCGAAGCGGTGCCTTGATCTCCATCATTCCCCTCCTCTTGAAAAGGATTTGCCCTCAAATCATCACCTACATCAAAAGGACTCAAATCAGTAACATTAAAAGTGGTACTGACATTGTACTCACCAGGTAAATCTAGCTTGTAAGCGTTGTCATTGATACGCTCGAGGACTTGAAAAGGGCCATCTCCTCTTGGGAGCAATTTGGAACGTCTTTTCACCGGGAATCTTTCTTTTCTCATATGCAGCCAAACCCAATCTCCGGGTTCAAAAACCAGGTTGCGACGTCCCTTGTTGGCTTGTGTGGCATATTGTTCCGTTCTTCGCTCAATGTTGAGTCTTGCTTTCTCTTGTTCTTCTCCCCACCGAAATCCAACGTTCTTCTTGATCACTTCGGTAAGCGGTGCGGCAAAGCTACTGAAGTCCTTCACGAACCGCCAGTAGAAACTAGTAAGTCCATGAAAACTACGAACATTACCTACACTTGTGGGGCTCGGCCAATCTTGGATTGCACGTACCTTCTCCTCATCAACCTGTATACCTTGTGCACTAACAACAAATCCCAAAAATACAAGCTTATCGGTGTAAAATGTGCACTTCTTTAAATTAGCAAACAACTTTTCTTTCCTTAGCACATCTAAAACGGATTTCAAATGTACTACATGATCGTCTATGTTCTTGCTATAAATGAGTATATCATCAAAATAGACAACAACAAATCTGCCTATAAATGCACGCAAAACATGGTTCATAAGTCTCATAAAGGTGCTCGGAGCATTAGTCAAACCAAAAGGCATAACTAACCATTCATCTCCTTCTTTTATCCTAATTTGATGATAACCACTTTTTAAATCAATTTTAGAAAATATGCAAGAACCATGCAGCTCATCTAACATATCATTTAAGCGTGGGATAGGATGACGATACTTTATCGTTATGTTGTTGATGGCCCGGCAATCAACGCACATTTGCCACGTCCCATCCTTCTTAGGTACAAGTAAGACCGGAACCGCACATGGGCTCATGCTCTCCCTCACGTGCTCTTTCTTCAACAATTCACTTACCTGCCGTTGAAGCTCCTTTGTCTCCTCGGGATTGCTCCTATAAGGTGGTCGGTTTGGGATGGTTGCACCGGGAACTAAATCAATTTGATGTTCAATCCCTCGGATTGGAGGTAACCCATGTGGTGTTTCCTCGGGGAAGACATCCTCGTACTCCTGCAAAAAGAGAAACAATAGAACTAGGCAAAGCAAGGTCAAGTTCGTTATTGTTTAAAAGTGCCTCTTTGTACAAAAGTACAATCATCGGCTGTTTTGAAAACATTGCCCGCTTGATCTCACTCACTTTTGCATAAAAATTCTTTTGTTTTCTCTCTGATTTTCTCTCAAGGGCCGAACTTTGATTTTCTTTCTCTCTCTAATTTTTCTCGGCCTCTCTCTGTTTTTCACTCTTTTTCTTTTGCTCACTCTCTTTCTTTTGATCACTCTCCTTTTGTAATCTCACTTGATCCTCGTATACTTGCTGCGGTGTCAATGGTACAAGAGTGATTGATCATTGATTAAGTACAAAAGAGTACTTGTTCGTAAAGCCATCATGCTTCACTTGCCTATCGAATTGCCATGGACGCCCTAGCAATAAGTGTCCCGCCTGCATCGGTACTACATCACACAACACTTCATCTTCATATTTACCGATTCGAAATGCAACTAACACTTGCTTGTTCACCCTTATCTCACCACTATCATTTAGCCATTGCAACTTGTACGGTCTAGGGTGCTTTATCATGGGCAATCCCAATTTCTCCACCATAATTGTGCTTGCAACATTAGTACAACTACCACCATCAATAATCACACTACATACCTTGTCTTTAACGTAGCACTTTGAGTGAAAGATGTTCTCCCGCTGTACTTCATCAACTCCTTTTGCTTGCAAGCTCAATGCTCTCCTCGCCACCAATGTCAATGCGTCAGGGGCTAAATACTCCTCATCGGAAACATCCTCCAATGGCGGCATGTTGTCGGTGTCGGAATCCTCATTATCGGTCACAATTTCTCCATTGGCTTGCAACACCATGGCTTGCTTGTTTGGACATTGACTTGCTATGTGGCCCCTGCCTTGACATCTAAAACACTTAATATCACGATTCCTAGAGGTTGAGGCTTCGGTTTTACCTTGAGGAACATGGCTGGTGGTTGCGGACTTGGGCTCGGGTTTGGGCGTTTGTGAATTGTCCAGCGGCTTGGCATGACTCGATTTCCAAGAGGTAGAACTAGAGTTATGGCCTGCACGTGTCCCACTCCCTCTCTTGAGTTGTTGTTCCACTTTGATAGCCATATGCACCATATCTTCCAATTCCACATAATGCTGCATCTCTACCTTATCATGGATCTCCCGGTTTAAGCCAAGTAAAAATCTAGCCATTGTAGCCTCCCGATCTTCCTCTACATTAGCGCGGATCATAGCAATCTCCATCTCCTTGTAGTAATCCTCTACGCTTCGACTCCCTTGTCTAAGACCTTGTAGCCTTTTGTACAACTCTCGGTAGTAGTAACTTGGAACGAACCGTTTTCTCATCACTACTTTCATCTCCTCCCATGTGTCTATTGGACGTTCTCTATTCCGCCTCCTGTTTATCACAAGCTGATCCCACCAAGTAATAGCATATTCAGAAAATTCAATCACAGCTAATTTTACCTTCTTTGTCTCGGAGTAGTTGTGACAATCAAACACGAACTCCATCTTCTTCTCCCATTCAAGATATGCCTAAGGATCAGATCTACCTTGAAAGGACGGAATCTTCATCTTAATACCACCCAAGTTGTTATCTTCATGATTCCTAGCTTCTCTAAATCTTCCTCCAGGTCTCCTCTTGTTAACAATGGAACCCCGATCTTCTTCTTCATCAAAACCAGACCCATAACGCTCTTCATCCTCCTCCCTTGGTGGAACTCTTTCCCTTCTACGAAAATTACGACCGTTTTGTGGTTGCTCCTCACGTCTATTCTCCATCTGATCTATCCGTTCGTAAACCTGCTCCATCTCCATCTTCATCACTCACCTCATCTCACTCATCATGACCTCCATAAACATTTTCGGATCAGCCAATTTTGTATCACCTTCGACAATGCTCTTACCACTATCGTGAGACATGATTGCTGCAAAACAAAGGTTAGAAAGAAAAAAAGATCCTCACGAATCACTCCCTTACGTGTTTACACTCAAGAAGGTGGATCACTCTCCACTCGTGTTTCACTCAAAATAATATAGCTTTTACCCTCTGATGTTCTCACCACTCTTGCCTTTTTCCACTCGATAATTCTCTCTTAGTTCTTTTGAAACTAAACAAACAACTCAAAATTTCCAGCAACAATTCACCCAGAACTACTCAAGGAATTTCATATTTGAACACAAGGAATATGGAAATTTTTAGATTAGAAATAGAAGGAATATGACAGTTTGGAATTTTGGAAGCACAGAATAATGATTTTTTTTTTTTTTTTTTTTTTTTTTTTTTTTTTTTTTTTTCTAGTCACAAGCAGCAATAATAATTGTAATTGCCAAAAACAATTGATCAGATTTCAACAAGCACATGAAACTATACAAAGGACAATTGAAAGCGACGTGTAAATCAAATTTGGAAATTGTAGATATGGAAAGAAAAATCCAAATCTTGAAATTATTGATCAGATTTCAACAAGGACATGGAAATAGACAAAAGGACAATTGATAACGACATGTAATTCAAAGATGGAAGTTGCAGAAATGGAAAGAAAATCCAAATCTTGAAATTATTGATCTGAAAATTAAAGCAAAGATTCGCGTAATCAATTAAGAATGGAATTCAAATCTGAAAATTTCAAATCTGAAAAATTAAAGCAAAGATTCGCGAAAATCACAAATCTGAATTTTGACACGATTTTTTTTTTTTTTTTTGATGATTAGCAACTGGCTTTTAAGAATAATGAAATAAAATTTCAAAATAGTGATGTGAAGGGATATGCAAACCTGAACTAGAAACTGAGCTCTGATACCAAATGATGTGAACCCCGTCAAGAATAACGAGACCCAACAACGAAAGGGAACCCAAGACCGTTCTAAGGACAGATTCGAATGGAAAAACTTCGACCCGATGTTTATGACAAACAAGAACCTCGGTATAAGGAAGACGCCACAAACGGTGGTGGAAATTCCGTTTGATAAGTCGAGATGAACGCCACGGGAAATCCCGATAAGTTCGAGTAGTTCTTCAAAGAACCAAAGAGAATAAAACCTCACAAGTTTTATGAATCATCAATGTCTCCTCGATTACATGGTAGGTACACCTATTTATACAAGAAAATTACTTGCGGAGAAAGTAGTTCTAATCCTAATAAGTAAACAAATCAATTCCTAGCAAGGAAAGAAAATAAAGTCCAAATCAATTCCTAGCAAGGAAAGAAAATAAATAAAGATCTTAGGTAGGTAAAGAAAATAAGTCTTGCAATCCGATCCTTCTAAATTAACGAACAATCTCAGCAGTTCTTAGCCTTGACCGGATCCTTCTAGAACTTGAATCAAGGTGACAATTCTTTGTTGCCCACGTGGATCATGCTCAATGGGCCTCCCCGAATTTGCTTGAGCCCATAACTCTTGGATGAGTCCGTTGAGCACATCCTTGAACTTCTTTGCTCGTGCTCTCGTAACCGGCCCAATTGGTACTTGAACGAGATCCTTCGAAGCGGTGCCTTGATCTCCATCACCTATTAGGAAAATAAGGAGACTTGCTCATAAAGTAGTATATCCGGTAGGAAAATAAGAGATTTGTCTCACTTTAGAATTAGATTTGCTATTTACTTTATTTCTATTCTTACTATGTAACCTTCTATTTAAACGTGAAAATTGATCAATAAAATTATGAGAAGTTTCTAGTAGTTGTTTTAAAAGGTTTAGGGTTCCTCGAACTACCCTAAAATTAGGCTCCCAGGATTTCTCGAATTATCCTACCAATTTATCATTCTAGTTGATTTTTCATCCCTCATTACAGAGGACTGTAATAGTAACTAAAAAGAAAAAAGAAAAGAAAAAAGAAGGTAAGAAAAAAATTGTCCCAATAAGATTCTTTATAAGTGGAGGTATTTGACAATTTTACGACTTTGATCTGTGCCTGTCTCTTCCTCTTCCTCTCCCTCTCGAATTAGGATCCTCTCAAATTATCTGCTCGAATTTAAGAGAATTCAGGCAAGTGATTGTGAGAGATCTCTTATAGAACCCACCTAAGCGGGTAAGTGATTAGGCAGTCCAATTTTTATTTGGTCAAGTGAGTTTTATAAATGGTCTCTCATAATTACCTACTCAAATTCTCTCAAATTCGGACAAATAATTTAAGAGGATCCTGATCCTTCCCTCATCCTCATCCTCTTCCTCTCCCTCTCTCTCTCTCCCTCGTAATAAATAATAATGAAGTTAAAGACTCCTGGTTTCTAGTGTGAACGAAGTACGAAGCACTTTGAACATCCTCAGTCAAAGCCTCATTATATCATCAATGCCGGAGCCCACTGGCCAGTGGGTCTTGGAGAGACAAAAGACTTGTAACATCATTCAAGTTATACGAGTTTTAAAGCAGTCACTTTGACAGTGAAGTATGTGGGAATTGCTTTTATTCAATTGGTCAATAATTGCGAGCTCTTCTTGTAATATATATTGTCGTTCCTTTATTATATTTGGAGTAATGCTACACATCATCTCCTTGTCCTCTTTTTGTCCTCCCAAATTTGATGTGACTCTTAAAATCACCATTGAATTTATGATAGATTATTATTGAATTTTGATCTAATGGTGATTTTAAGAGCCACATCAATTTTGGGAGGATAAAAGGAGGATAAGAGGATGATGTGTAGCATTACTCTTATATTTGTGATATTCATATAGGACAACATGTGTGGGTTTTAAATTCTATGGTTGGGAAGATGAGACGGCCATAAAAATGCAACATGTGTTCACATGTTCAATTTTTTGTTAAATTTTTTGTTCGAATTTGGACATGTGATTGTGAGTGACCACTTATGGGATCCACTTGATAAAAAAAGAAAAAATTAATTATTCAAATAGATCTTATAAGTAGTATCTCACAATTATCTGTCTCAATTTTCTCAAATTCAAATAAATAATTAAAAAAAAAAAACCTATACCATAGGTGGTGGGTGCTTACAAAGCGCGCATATGGGAAAAGAAGTCCATGAAATTGATTGCTAGCTGCCTCTTCTTGTCCACATTTAAGATTCTCTCTTCTAGTGCAGCTAACCTATTCAATTTTTATTATTATTTAACACTTACTGGTATAAGTTATTAATTGTAATTTATATGAACAATTTATGACCCACTTGATAAACTCTTAATATTGAACTGTACGTTATTTAATGCTAATCCTATTAAACTGTACGTTAGTCAATTAAGATAAGTGAACTCCTACTTTGATGGGAAGTGGAGTTATAAATGAATAACTATACCATATAAATATACACAAAATCCAATAATTTGGTGTTTGTGCTTTAGACCCAGACTTAGAAAGATTTTATAGTTATGAATTCTAGAATGTTCTTTTATCAATTTATTGTGAATTTATAAAATGTTACATGTGGTATCATAGCTAGATTAAATGACTTTTCATTCATTTGTATGCAAAGCAAACAAAGCTACGCCATATGAATTGCACTTATTAATTGTTCATTTGTTCATAATGAAATACATACGTTTTGGTGTTGCCGATCTAATGATAAATACAAAAATAGTGTATAGCATTATATTACTCAATTTGTAATTGGCTGTATCTTTTTGCTGCAATGATTGTCGTATATATGCTTGCATATGACGGATGGTAATCCTCCGGTAAAGCACGTTTCTATATCCGAAATATCAACTTCTTTTAATTTTATCATGACTTTTAATTATCCGGCAAAGCACCACTCTTTTACGTAAAACATTATCATGACATTTAATTTGTCATTTAGTTATCATATTGCACAAGAATTTTAGTGTCCTTTAGTTATCATATTTCATGACTATTTGTTTTAAGTAAAGTGTTTTTAGTATACTAAAAATTTTGGTGCACAGTTAGAAACATTGGCAGATGCTAGGATTTTGTATCAACATGTTTGTCATTCGCAAAAATTTCAGTGCTATCCAAATTTATTGCTTTAAATGATTCGAGATCAATGTTTTCGTAGTAAATATATATATATTTTCCTTCAATTATTTGATCATTGTTTTATTTCATGTGTTAATTTTCATGTTGATTTTATATATGAATATTTCCTCAATTAATGTTAATGGTATATTATGACTATTCGTTTTACATTATTAATGTTTCAAATTGAAAGCTATATTATGAAATAGTTTGGCGATCACCAAAGTGACTAAACTACAAAGATTAGAGTAATGCTACATGTCACCTCTATGTCTTCCTTGTGTCCCCCCAAAATTGATGTGGCTCTTAAAATCACAATTGGATTAAAATCTAATAGTGATCTATCATAAATTCAATGGTGATTTTAAGAGTCACATCAGTTTTGGGGAGACATAAGGGGGACATGGGATTGACATGTAGCATTACTCGAAAGGCTAATAGATTTCAAGTCATGTGTTTGAAACTTAATACCCATATTCTAGGTATTAAGATAATGACATTGCAAATGTTTTGATAGTTTTTTTAATAATAAGAATATTTTATATTGGCTCAAAGGTACACCGCATCTTAAGTGATTGATTAACTGAGATATGATAATTACTATGTATCCTTAATTGAGAGTTGGAATCGGATACCCAATTGTAATGGACATATCGAATTATGGATGCATTAATAATTATTTTTAAAAGGTAAAAGAGAATCACCACTATGATTATATTCTTTAGCTTATTGTAATTTCCATCCCAAGGTGAATTGTAGTAGTACTAGAGGTGAAAATGTGGGCGGATAACTGCTATCCACTACCTGCCGCATATGCGGATGTGGTTATCAAAACTCATTATCCACATATACGGATACGGATAGTGATTTTAGAGTATGCGAATGCGATTAATAACCGCATCTGCATATATATATATATTGTTGATCTCTTGGTTTCGGGTTTCATAGGAACCTTCCAAACCTGGTGGGAAAAGCATCTCACCAATGAGTCTAAAGCCAGCATAAGAAGTGATGTTAAAACCAATGAGGAAGAAATTCATATATATATATATATATATCATTTTAAAGTAATACCTCACCATATTGAAATTTTTTCTTTTCTTTGGGCAGTCAAAATCCCGATTACTCTATAAGACAATGATCATCTATGGTTGATAATCATGAAATTTGGTATCGGTCATAACATTTGGCATGCAACTCCAAATGGACTGAAACCTTTTTCGTTGGAAAGATACAATTCTAAACTTCAAAATAGACCTAGGAATGACTTGGAAATGATGGATAATTGGACGGCCACAAGGGTTTTTAGAAGTCTCTAGACTGCATCATGATTTCTTCAATTTGGACCTTTACATTCTGTTGAGCCTGTTGACTTAATTGGGCTGAAGCATGGGGACTTTGTTAAATCATCCTTGTTGGGTATACCCATATTAGCTGGCCCGCATCATTCTCACCGGGTTGGAGAGAATTCGTCCTCGAATTCAGATGATTCTTGTCCCGATCCTTCGAATGCCCAATCAATTCGTTCCATCCCTTTCTTTTCAAAAGCAAAACAATGTAACATACCACAAGAAATAATTCCTCACTAATCACCACAAGACTGCAATGATCAATTTGAAAACTTTTGGTAATAGATTTTCAAAGAACTCTAGCTTCACACAATTGTCACACATCTTCTCCCGTTTATAAGCCATTAATTATTTTCCAAAAAAGATCAACGATCTCTTCACTTTTAAACATAAAATTCTTCTTCGCATAAAAATATTAAAAGCATTAACGTAAAGAGAATTTGATAAAATATTTTCTACCCCAAGGAAATCAACTTTGTTGACATCTAAATCAAAGACTTCACTTTTAGGGCTTTCATCAAGCACATGATGTGTAGAACTCTCATCAACAAAATTTTCAATATCATCTGAGATATTTACCTTTTCTAATGGTTCCTCTTTCTCACGATAAATATTGTAGATTAGTGGAGAGACCCAATATACTATAGATTCATTCTCTTGACCATATGACAAAGAACCTCCCAATAGATCTTCATCATTGATATTGATATCATAGGTTGGTGGAGAATCCCAATCGACGAATCCTTGTGAAGGATCTTCAACATCTTCATATTCACCATCATCATGAATAGCTCTATGTTCAAAGGCTTCATAATGTTCTAAACGTTCTTGGAGTTGCTGTATTTGTCTCCTCAAGTCGTCCATTTCGATATCTCGCGGGTCTCTTTCTTGAGCTGCTGGGGGTTGGTTAGCATGATCACGATGTCCATGAGCTGCCATAGAAATTAAGACTTTAAGCAACCTTAGCTCTGATACCAATTTGATACCGGACAGAAATGGAGATGGAAACAACTACACAAGCTCACACCAAAGAGATACAGAGATACAAGGAGAACACTCCTCTCACAAGCCAAAGGCTGATGTTTAAAATAAAACTCTAATCTCCCTTACACTTGCACACACAAGTATTATATAAGCTTAGAACAACCTTTTAAGCATAGGATAAGCATCTAAGGTAGTTAAACAAGTAATAATGACATAAAACAATCCTCAATTAGTGCACCAAACAAGGGGACAAACAGTAACTTTAATGCATATTCTCGAGAAGCCTGACTACTCCACTTAAAACGGTGATAACTTTCGACGTGCAACTCCAAATGGACTGAAACATTTTTTGTTGGAAAGATAAGATTCTGAACTTCAAATTAGACTTAGGAATGTCTTGGAAATGATGGATAATTTGATGGCCACAAGGGTTTTTAGAACTCTATAGACCGCATCAGGATTTCTTCAATTTGGGCCTTTACACTCTGTTGAGCCTGTAGACTTAATTGGGTTGAAGTATGGGCCTTTGTTAAATCATCCTTTCTGGGTATACCCATGTCAGTTGGCCCGCATCATTCTATAATACAATGACTATTTATGGTTGATAATCATGAATTGTGTAACAAGTGAAATCTTAATTTATTTAAACTTACATATAGTAATAACCGCATTATTTAATTTTGCATATAGATTTAGATAGTAATCCAAGACGTTTTTTACCTTATAAATGGATAGCAGATAATAACCGCAATAACCGTGTGGATGTGGATAGTAATTGCACTATGCGGATGCGGATGCAGATACCACATTATGCACATGCAGATATTGATAATAATCGCATCCGCATTCGCATTTTCACCCCTAAGTAGTACTACTTACTATTTATTAAAATATTATTTTATGTTTGATAACTCCAAACATTAATATAGTGAGCCTTTATTTGATTGAAGTGTCAGTTTCTATTTCACTACATTTTCAAGCTTCATCTATTCCAATTCTTAATGGAATGAATTCCTCAAACTGGTTCGAACATGTTCATTTTCACCTTGGTGTTCTAGATCTTGATTTGGCTCTCCAAACTGAGAAACTGCTTGCTATTACTGATTCAACCAGTGCAGAAGAAAATGTTGTATATAAGTTTTGGGAGAGATCAAATAGATTGAGCATTATGTTTATGCAAATGAGTATAGCGAATAATTAATATTAAGTCAATGCTTTCTGAATGTGACAATGCTAAAGAATTCTTTACAATTGTGGAAGAATGTTTCCAATCAGGTGACAAGGCTCTAACGGGGACATTGATGGCTAAACTGACCACCATGATATTTGACTATACATGTGGGATGCATGAGCATATCCTTGAAATGACAAATCTAGATGCTAAATTAAAGGCTCTTGGGATGAATGTGGATGAGTTATTTCTCGTGCAATTTAACCCAAATTCCATGCCTTCTCAGTATTGCCCATTTCAAATTCATTATAACACAATTAAGGATAAATGAAATGTAAAAGAATTGGCCAGTATAATTGTTCAAGAAGAGGTAAAGCTTAAGCAACAATGACATCATGTTCACCTTGTACGTCAAGGAGCCAAAAAGAAGTGGAAGAACCCTAAAAAAGGCAAAAAGATAAAGCCGTCTAAAGTTAATGGACCTCCACAAGCGATTGAGGTTCATGAGAAGAGACAAAAAAATGTCAAGTGATGTTAAAAGGAGCCAGGGCAGTAGGGTCAAACTCTCCGTTGGGGAGAGAAGTCTCATTTGCTGGGAGGGTTTCCTGGTGGGAGTGTAACCGTCATCAAAGTATAATGTTAAGGAAATGAATGTAATGAAAAGGATGATGATTTGGGAAGAACTCTCCAGTGAGATGCGTGGCCTCATAGTAGGGAGGGATCTCTAGCTGTCTCGCCAAAAAGGGCCAATGCGGTAATGTGGAACTCTCCGTCAAGGAGTGCCAGCGCGGTAGGGTGGAACTCTCCGTTGAGGAGTGTAGTCTCATTTGTAGGGAGAGATCTCTGGTGGGTGCCCAGGCCTACCCATCATCAAGTATATTTCTTAATGATATGATATTGGAAAGAAATGTCTGAATCGATACATGCAAGGTATTATTATATATGATGATGTTTTATGAAGTGATTTATGACAGATCTCATTCTAGAAGTATTAATATGCGCATGCTATCGACAAAGGCAATAGGGCGTGTGTATATATCACTATTGTAACGACCCACCCCCAATGACACAATATTGTCCGCTTTTGGCTCCCCATACCAGACTTCCCAGGAGGTCACCCATCCTGGGATTGCTCTCGCAGAAGCACGCTTAACTGCGGAGTTCTGATAGGTTCATGACCATCACGGCTTTAAAATGCGTTGTGTCATAAATGATACATTTATACATATAAGCACATCCTCATTCCCAGGCGATGTGGGACATCACAATCACCCCCTCTTTGGACCCAGAGTCTCCGCTGGCGTCCCTCATTGGCTTGTGCACGCTCCCATCATCTCAGGTTGGGCAATGGCTCTGATACCATTTGTAACGACCCACCCCCAATGACACAATATTATCCGCTTTTGGCTCTCCAAACAGAAAGAACTTCCTAGGAGGTCACCCATCCTGGGATTGCTCTCGCAGCAGCACGCTTAACTGCGGAGTTCTGATCGGTTCATGGCCATCATGGCTTTAAAACGCGTTGTGTCATAAATGATACATTTATACATATAAGCACATCCTCATTTACAGGCGATGTGGGACGTCACAATCACCCCCTCTTTGGATCCAGCGTCCCCGCTGGCGTTCCTCATTGGCTTGTGCACGCTCCCACCATCTCAGGCTGGGCAATGGCTCTGATACTATTTGTAATGACCCACCCCCAATGACACAATATTGTCCGCTTTTGGCTCCTCAAACAGAACTTCCAAGAGGTCACCCATCCTGGGATTGCTCTCGCAGCAGCACGCTTAACTGCGGAGTTCTGATCGGTTCATGGCCATCATGGCTTTAAAACGCGTTGTGTCATAAATGATACATTTATACATATAAGCACATCCTCATTCACAGGCGATGTGGGACGTCACAATCACCCCCTCTTTGGATCCAGCGTCCCCGCTGGCGTCCCTCATTGGCTTGTGCACGCTCCCACCATCTCAGGCTGGGCAATGGCTCTGATACTATTTGTAACGACCTACCCCCAATGACACAATATTGTCCGCTTTTGGCTCCCCAAACAGAACTTCCCAGGAGGTCACCCATTCTGGGATTGCTCTCCCAGTAGCACGCTTAACTGCAGAGTTCTGAACGGTTCATGGCCATCACGGCTTTAAAACGCGTTGTGTCATAAATGATACATTTATACATATAAGCACATCCTCACAACCCGAGTCGATCCCTTGTCCATTGATGAACTCTACGGTCACCTTCTCGCCCATGAGATGCGCTTGGACCAGCAATGTGACGACCCGTTTTTTTTTTTTTTTTTTTTTTTTTTTTTTTTTTTAATACAAACATAAAACGAGTCATCGCAGTGGCACGACTATGTGTCGCTCAGCCAACATATGGCACATGTCCCATAACATGTACCTGATAATCAGAGTATAACATATATCTATCTATGCAGCGGAAAACATAAATCTGAATAGCGGAAATTACAACTTATACATCTATCACAACTTAATTACAACATTGAGCCATTTAACGTCTATCTGTTTGAGTCTTTATTAACACAATCATTACATAACAATAATGGCTTAACAAATAATTAGTGACACAAACGTCCCAAGCCATACCAAACCTATAAAATAGTGGATAACCCGTGGTCCGACAATTACAACTGTCGCGGCGAGCTTCAGTCATAATATCCCAAGCACACTGCTACCGACCCATCGACTATACCGAAGTACCTGCAGCCAAAGAAACATCATCTACACGGTTGTGTTGGTATCCACATCCGCATAGGTGAAATAATGAGTTCACCGCCTTAGTATACCTCATACTAAGACCTCAGTGGTACAAGACTAACTGAGTTTTCACAAAGAACCAACCTCTATTTATTTTTTAGTCGTGCGAGCACTATATTAGCCACAATTTACCAACAGCTAATGCAGCAAACACCGACTATTTAGAAAACATTTAAAACATACTATATAGCTGTGAACATATGTAGAAGTTCCAATCTACCTCTTGGAAGATTCTACATATAGACACCTCTATAATAATACTTTTCATCGGTCGCTTGGACATATGTGCACACGATCACTCCATCACAGATATCACGTATACACATAAGTCTTAAGCAAAGAACATGGCATCTTACTTTTCCGTACTAGGACAACATCCGTTAACAAAACACTAGCAACACCATCTCTAATCGTATTTCAGCTTCGTGCCTTGAACGTCAGTAGATCATGAGAGCACTAGAGCTAAACTCAATCATGCTAACACGTCTTTCCTGAAGAACAAGAACAGTCAACCTTCCTACTCATAGACATGCCATTACTCGCACCTGGGCAATCATGTATCCATGTACTTTCAAGTTCAATGTATGATATTAACACATGACTATCCAATAGAAATATACATAAGATCTTTTTCATGAAGACTCTTATGCATACCAATACGTCTAGTAAAACTACTCATAACATAAAAACATCTCTCACAAAACAATGCTATATATGCTATGCATGCCTCAATGTGTTGCTGATACTGCCTCAATGTGCTGATACTGTTACTCTGCTGATACTGTTACTCTGATATGTATGCTTTATACTACATGCTCAATATTCCGTGCTTGACCAGTATATATTTCACTACTGTGTCACGCTGAAATCATGCAGTTGTTAATCACGTCCTTTTAAAACTAAACAAATCCAGCATTTAATCCATCACTTTGAAATCATTCAAAACTTAGTTTCTTTATCAAATCTACGCAGTTTCAATATGACATGTTCTCAAACAATTTGCATAATTTAAATCTCATCTGCAGAACTTAACACTTTAAATCTATTCAATACTTTTCACTCATACACTATCTCTTTAACATCATTGATATAGTTTAAACATAATCGAAACTAAACAAATCATCTCAAAGCATATAATTCATCATATGGTTGGCTCGGTTTCATAAACAACATATATATTTTTATCAACCCAATACATATAAAAATATATATTTTCTCAGTGAGTGGAATACCCACCTTGGCTGCATTAGACTCCTGACTCGAACTCCCACTGGATTCCAATTACTCAAACTCTACATTGGAGAACCCATTGAAGTCTCCAATTACAACAAGATCCTGCAAACGTTGGTAGCATTAGACTATGCTATTGAACCTAAACTCTATGACACATAAACTACCCGCTTGCTCACACGTCACATCACTTGCTTCTAAAGCTAGCTAGGTATCCTAAACTATTATTAAGTTAATCATTGGTTATAGGTTCTTATTACATCTTGCTTATTAATTAGGAAATGCATTTACTATTTTATTTGCCTACATATTATTTTTATATCACATTATCATTGTGAATTCATTAATGGTTTGTTGCTTATTTACTAAGTTAACAATATATATATTTAACATGTATGCATGCATATGTATATATAGATATACACATATGCACATATACATATACAACTCTTAAACCTAACTGATGATGCACTTAAATACTTTGGGTACATGGATAGGTGAGTTAGCTACAAAATAGTCACATAATGGATCCATAGTGTATTTATGTGTTTCTATAGGCTTACTAGCTTATTTTTATAAACTTAGTGTTATTTAAGTAATTAACATCATAATAGTTGTCTCCTACGATATTAACCTTAGACTCTATGTTTATGTCTTAATTCATTTCTTATCCTTTAAATACAATTACTAATACATTTCACACTTCTATCTTTATTAGTTCCTAGCCATCCAAGTAACTTAGGCTATGGGACCCTAATCTTACTTAACACATTAACCTAACAACTCATATTAGATTAGGTTATAATCCATTATATAACATATCCGTTTACTAAAGATAGCTAGAGGCACCTACATAAATTTCTAAGGTAGGTATTATACCTAGAATCGTTTTGTTATTAATCCATAATTTTTATGAATTCAACTTTAATGTTAATTATGTCCATTACGATATCCAAATTGTTATATATGCTCATTTGATTTACTTATTTCTTGATTCTCGTATTTCTTTCATATCTATTTATTTACTTACTTAATCTTTATTAACTGCCAATCATCTAGGTAATTTAAACTATAGGACATTAATCTTATATAACATATTAATTTAATAACTCCTATTAGTTTAGATTTCAATCACATAATCTATATATATAATATCACTTTACCTACTCATTTATTGGTTCTTGTATTTTCGTCATATCTAGTGATTCACTTATTACTCTTCACCTATTTATTCTTTCTTTGACCACTTAGTTTGCATTTTTTATTCCACAGTTGCAGTCCAAAACAACCCAAAAATTCCAGAAACCATCCCAACAAACCGTTCAACAAGAACACGGCCAGCTAAGGGGCAACAATTCTAAGCCCATCAAAATCATTCCAAATCAGTCCATCTTTCACCAAAACTTCATATCCTCAAAAATCAACAACCTAATATCAAACACTCATCAACATACTAAATAAACCTATTAATAACCCCAAAATCAGCAACTAGAAGTAAATCAAAACCCAATAAAAAAATCAATTCTACAATGACCCATTCGGCCAATCAAGGACCCAAGGTTTTCACAACTCCAAAATTTACACAAACCTGAAGTACCCATTTTCAACTCACATAATCTGTCAACACAGATCAAAACCCACACTTGAATCATCATCACACAATTCCATAAATCCACTAACATATATTCAGCCATCCTCTCCAAAATCACAATAAAACCCTAGGTTTTCATCTCAAACCAAAACCCCAATATTATTAAGACAGAAAATCCGCATACTTCCAACCAAAACCTTAACCTAATCACCATCAAAACTAACCCACTCTTTAATCAACACATAATCAACAAAATAGCAACTACAAATTAACAAGAAATTACAGAAAAATCTACCTGAAATTAAGAAGGAAGGATCCTCTGCCCAGACGTCGGAAATCATCCCAAAATTGCCGGAAATTTGCTCCTTTGGTTCAGTCGAAGTCGTCCAACACCACACACTGGCCGATCAATAGTAGAATTGGGCCTTCACACGGTTTCTGCACGGTCTGGGGTTCACGGGTTCTAAGTCCGCTCCGGTTCTTCCTCTCTCACGGGTTCGTCTCTCTCATGGGCTCACTGTGCGTGTGTGCGTGGTAGTGAGACGAAGGGAGGAAGAAAATGGAAGAGAAGGAAAAAGGGAGAGGGAATCAGGTGCTGGAACAGGGGAGGGGCTGCTGTGATGTGCGGGAGAACAGAGAGGAGAAGGAGAGAAAGAGGAAGAAAAGGAAAAGAAAAGGGAGAAGGAGAGAGGCAGTGACGTGCGTGAGAGAAGAGAGGAGAGAAAGAAAAGAAAGAGGAAGAAGATAGGGGACACGTGGTGAGCTGCTAGTGGCTGGAAAGGGATGATGAAATCTTCCTCAGCCAATCGAGCAATGACACATGGCAAAAGGGAGATTACTTTATTTTTAAAGCCCCCAAATTATATAAATTAAAGGATGACCCCATTTTATTAAAATTACATCGTTTATTAATTAACATTTGACCCCCGTATATTTTTAAACTAAACTTTAATCAATGTATTTAATTATTTATTTAATTAGGACCTACTATAATAATTATCCCCATCTTAACCCAATTGTATTTTATTTCCATAATATAAATATCGATCACATCAATTTAATAAATACAATCTTATTAGTTGCTAAACTCCCTATTTAATTTTTCGGTCTTCACATCCTCCCCTCCTTATAAAAATTTCGTCCTCGAAATTTGCAAACAACTCTTTTGACGTCACATGCTTATAGGAAACTACCCTAATTGTCCTAAAAGTTAATTAGCGTCAAGCATTCCATCTTTAACATCAAAGTCATTTCACTAAGTCTCCCCTCCTTAGTTCCAAACTCATTATCCAAATTATGACTTAAGGTGAATCATTCTCATTCCTCTATACCACATATTACAACTTACCCTTAGTGCCTCAAACTCTTAGTCATTGTGGCAAACTATTCACAAAACTTTAGCCATGTAACTAATTCTTTAAGCAACCTCAACAATAATTTTGATCGCATTTAGAGAGTAACTTCCTTTAATTTGTATAGTTTAGTTGTTTCACACAAATTTCCTCTATCGTTTACCTTACCCACTCCTAAAATCATATTGGAATATCTCTAATTGTCCTCATGTGATATTATAATCTATTTCTCGTCTAATCATAGGTACTACCATCCTCAAAGAAGTAAACCATTAAGATTTTTTACACTTAACCTAACATCACTATGCTTCAACTTGCTACTTACTCATTAATGATGGCTTATCCTCAACATATTATCGATCTGATCCTTTAAGTCCTTACTATTGCACTGCCATCAATACCTTCAAAACATAAATTTTCTCTAAATATTGGTTTCACCACCGAAAATATGCTATGACACCATGATCTCATCAAAGATCAACTAGCAATTAACTCTTTTCTAATACTTCGACTTAATTCAAACAATATTCTCTAACACGTACAACTATACATTGAAAGTTCATTCTATCACTTTTACTTTAATGATTATTTGTGTTAAATTATAAACCTTACACACAGAGCATGTTTGAACTACTACATTTTAAGTCAATTCTTATGTTCGAAACCTTGTTTTAAAAGCATTTGGCTTAGCCCATAAATTTTATTAAATAGTCATTCTTAACTTAACTACCTATTTTTAATTCATTCTTTAAATTATGGTTTATTAAAATAAGATATCTGGAAATTTGTCTTTTTTTGTTATTCGCTTGTTAGTCTGTTTCACATTAATACTTCATTATCTTAACTCGTACCTATTAGTCAAACTCTTAGAGGAAACGTCTCTCGTCGTCTGAATAGCTGCTTGGTTGATGGCAGTCACCTCGCTAGGGTGTCGTCCTCGTAGTTGTAGTTAGGCCGCTTCCTTGAATTGATCTTGAACAATGGTCTTGTGCTCTTCCTATTGTCGCGTAGACGATGATGTTCACATCATGCTCTAAAAAGGCTCGTGTAACCAGTTGTACACACTCTTCAAGATTTGAGCCTTCTTTGGTGCGTCCTAAGAATACGTCGCCACCACTCAAAGGACGGTTATTAGTCTACCCTCACGTGAAGCTCTCTCTTACATCGCCTATAACCTAACACAATCATGCTAGACTCTTCTGAACGACTAAGCAACTAGACACCTAGGCCTACCCATAATAGCTTCACCACAAGAGTGGCCACGCATGTTTTGACCTAAGGGATTATTATCTACCGACACGACTCCACATACGTGGACGAGACAAAGGGAGGTGTTGCACTTGAATCAATTGAGACACATGCAACACTTCCGAACAAAGGAAGAGGTCATTGTCTAAGTGGCATAGCTTGTCTACACAAAACTATGCTACGTAGACAACATAAAACCTAACAGACGCATTACAAGAATCATGCAATGCACCCAAGGAACTTTATCTAAACCTAACAGACGCATTACAAGAATCATGCAATCATGAGAACTCACATAGATGAGTACGGTTTTATAGCCAAATTATCCTTGTTCTGTCATGGTATCAGAGCCCTCTCACCGACCAACGTCGTGATCCATGGCCAATTCAGACTCCGAGTCATCTGCCTCGGCAACCTCCAACGCTTCACATCCTCCCCCGCCACCTACCCAACCCACAGTTGTCTTCACCGTCCCAAATATGAATCACAACCTTAGTATTAAACTCTCCAAAGGCAATTTCAGTGCCTGGAAAACTCAGATTCTCGCATATATCAAGGGCCAAGACGCCTATGGCTTTCTTGATGGCTCCTCGCTACCTCCTGCACAGACTATTCCCAATCCCAACTCAACTGCCGGTGCTCCTGCCACCATAGTCAACCCTGACTTCCTTGCCTGGACTCAGTGTGATCAGATGATGATCCTGAGCATCCTTATTTCCACACTGTCCGAGCCCTACATCGTCCATGCTGTTGGATGTGTCTCGGCTGCTGCTCTCTGGAACACGTTTCTCACCATGTTTGCTTCTCAAGCTCGTGCACGTGTCATGCAAATTTACTTTCAACTCGCCACTGTCAAGAAGGGCTCCAACTCAATCAGTGAGTACTTCCAGACTATCAAGACGTCAAGCGACACCCTTGCAGCCGCCGGTCAGCCTCTCAATGATTTTGAGAGCGTGTCTTTTCTTCTCAAAGGTCTCGGGTCAGAATATGATCCCTTTGTGACGTCTGTCACAACCCGAGTCGATCCCTTGTCCATTGATGAACTCTACGGTCACCTTCTTGCCCATGAGATGCGCTTGGACCAGCAACTTCCAGCTGTTGATGCTCTTCCCCCGGCTGCAAACTTCACCACCCGCAGTTCACCTTCTCGGGGACGTGGATTTCACGGACGTGGTGGTTGTCCTTACAACCGAGGCCGTGGGTCTTACTCCAGCAACCGCGGCCGTAGTTCTTACTTCTCTCAAGATGCAGCTTCTTCCACTCGGCCTTCATGTCAGATTTGTGGCAAACTTGGTCAGTCTGCTATTCGCTGTAACCATAGACAGAATATGTCCTTCTCTGAACAGACTCAGCCACCACAACAACAGCTCTCTCCACATGCCTACTATACATCTCCAGTTCTACCAGCTGAGGAATCTTGGTACCCCGACACTGGGGCTACCCGTCATATGACGAATGCGTTGCAGCATCTCAATGTCTCTCATGAGGACTATCGTGGACAGGATCAAATTCGTGTGGGTGATGGAACAGGTTTGCCTATATCTCATATTGGTTCTGCTTCTTTAAATCTTTCTCGTTGTACTTTTGTCCTAAATCAACTCCTTCGGGTTTCCTTAATCTGTAAAAATCTCCTTTTAGTTAGACAATTTGCCATTGATAATTCTGTCTTTTTTGAATTTCACTCATCTTACTTTGTAATCAAGGACTCTCAAACCGGGATCATCCTCCATCAAGGGCGCACTAAAGATGGTCTCTATCACCTTCTTCCCTCGTCTGGTTCTTCATCAATAAATCAAGCACTTGTTGGTGATCGTACATCACCTGCTTCTTGGCACAAGTGCTTAGGTCACCCTGCATTTCGAACAGTCCACAGCGTTATTTCTCAGTTTCACCTTCCAGTTCATTCCAATAAGGCATTCACCCCTTGCAAGATCTGTCCACAAGCTAAGGGTCATCAATTGCCGTTTTCTTCTTCTACTTCCAGCATTTGTAAACCTATAGAATTAGTTTATTCCGATGTATGGGGACCTTCCCCAACTCTTTCAATTAATGGAAATCGGTTTTATGTGTCCTTTATTGATGCTTATAGTCGTTACACTCGGGTTTATCCAATTCAAGCTAAATCTGATGTTATGCCAACCTTTCTCCAATTTCAAACCATGGCTGAACGTCTACTAAATTTCAAAATAATAAGCGTTCAATCTGATTGGGGTGGCGAATATCGCAACCTTCATTCTTATTTTCAAACTCATGGCATAACTCATCGTATCTCTTGCCCTCATACACACCAACAACAAGGATGTGTAGAAAGAAAACATAGGCATCTTATTGACACTACTCTAGCTTTCTTGGCTGAAAGCCATCTCCCTAAAAAATTCTGGGATGAGGCCTGTCTCACTTCATGCTATCTTATTAACCGATTGCCAACACCTTTGTTACAAAATAAATCACCTTTTGAGAAACTCTTTAATCAAATTCCGGATTATAAGTTTCTTAAGGTGTTCAACTGTGCTTGCTTTCCAAACTTAAGACCCTATAATTCTCATAAATTTTCCCCACGTTCCAAAGAGTGTCTCTTTCTTGGGTATAGTCAACATCATAAAGGCTATAAATGTCTTCACATTGATTCTGGCCGGGTGTACATCTCCCGAGATGTCATCTTCCATGAAGATCAATTTCCTTTTGCTGCTGTCTCTTCTGTTTCTCCTTCTCCTTCACCAGTTCAGGCACCGGTTCTTCCTCTTTTACTTCCAACACCTCCTGTCACTTCTAAGCTACAAATTCTAGCAGTTGTCTCTCCTTCTAATTCTTTTTCCAGTTCTCCTTCTCCTACCTCTACTGAGATTAGCCTGCCCAATTCTAACTCTCACACGGATAGTCCTCCTGTTTGGGTACATCCCATGCGTACAAGGTCAATGAATCAAATTTTTCAGCAAAGGCAACTTACAGATGGCACCATCCGATACCCAGTTCCACAGGTTTTAGTGGCAAAAACACATTCAGCTCTTGTTGAACCAACTTGCTTCTCCAATGCAGTAAAAGTTCTGGAATGGAGAAATGCTATGCAAGTTGAATTTAATGCTCTCCTTCAAAACCAAACCTGGTCTCTTGTTGCTAAGCAGCCTTCTCAGAATCTTGTAGGCTATAAATGGGTATTCAAGCTTAAGAGGAAAGCTGATGGGTCCATAGAACGACATAAAGCACGTCTAGTTCCTAAGGGCTTTCATCAACAGGCCGATGTTGATTTTGGAGAGACCTATAGTCCTGTTGTCAAGCCTACAACCATTCGGACAGTTCTTTCTCTTGCCTTTCAGCAAGTTGGTCACTCAAGCAGATTGATATTCAGAATGCATTCTTGCATGGTTTTCTATCCGAGGATGTATACATGGTCCAACCACCTGGTTTTCTTCATCCTAGCTTTCCTAATCATGTGTGCAAGCTTCAAAAGGCGATTTATGGCTTAAAACAAGCCCCCCGCACTTGGTTTTCTCGTCTCAGCAATAAGTTAATTCAGATTGGTTTTGTGGGTTCTAAGGCCGACACTTCTCTCTTCCTTTATCGCACCAAGACAGTAACTATTTATCTCCTAATTTATGTCGATGACATAATAATCACAGCATCGGATCCAGCTGCAATTACAAAACTTTTGAAGCTTCTCAATGTTGATTTTGCCGTAAAAGATTTAGGTGATCTTCACTATTTTTTAGGTGTTGAAGTCAATAGAGTTGAAGCGAGTCTTCTTCTCTCTCAGAAACGATATATATTGGATCTTTTGAAGAAAACAAAAATGCATGAAGCCAAGCCTATCTCTTCTCCAATGGCGTCTTCTTCAAGTCTCTCTGCCTTCTCTAGTGATCCAATGGAAGATCCAACCTTATATCGCAACACTGTAGGGTCATTACAGTATCTCTCCCTCACCAGACCAGATTTAGGGTTTGCAGTCAATAGAGTGTGCTAGTTTATGCACCGCCCTCTTCAGCCTCATTGGCAAGCAATTAAAAGAATCCTTTGGTACTTGAAACACATGCTTTCTCATGGTCTTCTTATTAGTCGTACTTCTTCTCTTCAGTTGCAAGCATACTCGAATGCTGACTGGGCTGGATGTCCAGATGATCGACGATCCACATGTGCATATTGTGTTTTTCTTGGTTCGAACTTGATGTCTTGGAGCTCACGCAAACAACCTACAGTATCTAGGTCCTCAACAGAAGCAGAGTATAAGGCAGTTGCAAACACTACTGCCAAACTCCTATGGATTCGTGCTTTACTTCAAGAACTTGGAATCAGTTTACATTCTCCACCAACACTTTGGTGTGATAATATTGGGGCTACATACATGTCGGTTAATCCGGGTTTTCATGCTCGTACAAAGCATGTGGAGATCGATTTTCACTTTGTTCATGATCGGGTAGCTAATAAATCCTTGGAAATCCGGTTCATTCCTAGTTCAGATCAACTTGCTGATGTTCTTACTAAACCACTAGTCTCCCAACGTTTTCAGCAACTATGTTACAAGCTCAACGTGCGATCTTCCCCGTTGATCTTGCGGGAGGGTATTAAGGATACTACCTAGGAAATCAACTTCTACTCAAACTCTAGTGTTAAGCTAGATAAGGTTCAGTTATATTAGAATTCAAACTCTATGATAGATAGATAAGAGATAAGTTAGATAAGAGTTCTAGTCCTATTGTATAGGAAGTAGATGCAGTTATGTGTTGTTATTCAAACTCTCTTGTAATCTTCTATATATATCAATGAGAACTCACATAGATGAGTACGGTTTTATAGCCAAATTATCCTTGTTCTATCATGAACCAAAATCCGATGACTTTTCCAGCGGCTTGGGGAGCTTTTTTCGTGGTTTTTAAGCTCAAAAGCTATAGGTAATTCCTAGAGATTTTTATAGGAATTATATCTAATTGTTGGTTGATTGTTGAATGACAAAATAGGAATTGAATGTTTTGTTTTGGTGATTTTTAGAGCTTCCCGGTTACTGATTTTTGGGTTGAGATTGGATAAATTTTGAGATTAGGTCTTGTTGGCCAGTGATATGTGTGTTGATGGCCGAATGATTTGGAGTTCCTGTGATGTTGGGTTGTGTTCGATTAATAGTAATGTTATTATGTTGATTTTAGATCCCTGTTTTAGATGATGTTAAACCCTATAGTTTGGTTGATTGATTTTGTGGTTCGACTGATTCCCCTACTATTGGCCGAACTGTGTGGTGGGTTTAATCTTATTGATTTGTGATTAGGCTATGTTTTTGGTACTGTGTCCCCTGTTTTGTGATGAGTTTGATGAGTTTTGATGATAGGAATTTCCTGTTTATCTAACTGAGTGTATGTGAGTTGTTGGATGTTGTTTTAGCTATGTGGGATTAAGATGTTTTGGTTTGTTAAGTGTACAGGGGGTAGTGTTACTTTGGGATGTTCCCTGTTTGGATGATATGGGGAAGGTATGATTTTGGGGACTTTGTTATGCCGTTGTAGTGATTTTACTTGATGGCTGTTGATCTTTTGATTGGTTATGTGTTTGATGATTTTCGGCTAGGTTGTGATTTTGGATGGTATTTTGATGATCTGGCTATGTATATTGGGTATGTGTTGCTTGTATTTCTCTGTTAACTTATTGGAGTGCTTGTACATGACCATGGTATTTGGTGATTGATTTGATAGTGTATTTTATTGTAAACGATTATGTTTGGTTGTTGATAATTGATGTTTTAAAAATGAATTCTTTTAAAACGAAAAAGGGTTGAATATTATATAAATGAGTTTTATAATCTAAGGAAAATGTATGAGCATTGTTGTTGAGTTATATGGTTTGATATGAAATTAATTTTGGAAATTGAGTATGCTGTTTTGCTATTTTCTTTAATATATGTTGGTTGAAATAATTGTTAGAGTTAATATGTTTTAAAACAGATATTTTGATAATTGATTTGGTGCTTGGATTGATGTTCCCTAAAAATGATCAGGTTTTGTTAGAAGTGTTAAAGTGTTAATATTGAGACTTAACAATGTTTTGTTAAGTAATAATAAATGTAAATGATTTTCCAGTTAATAGATGATTGCTTCTATGTATGTGTATATGTGACTTTAAGGCTCATGTTTAGGTATAAGTTTCTAAAAGTAATGATATTGACCTTCTATGCACATGTATATGTATTTGATGCAGATGATAAACTGAGACTACACGAAAGGGCTGTAAGTATAAATTACTTACTGAGGGTAGTACTGGATTTCAATAGTGTTATGTTTATGTTTTATTTTAATTGGATGCGTGTGAATGATTATTGCATACTGTGAATAATTAACCTATAAATATTGGGAGTAACGTCTCCCAAAGGTTCAGGATGGGAATAGTGCCTGAAATCGAAAACCCTAATAATTCATATTGGAGTCAACGTCTCTCAAAGTGCTAGTAGCAGAAGCGTGGAACGTACTCTGCTAGTGCGAACATAAGCTAATCAAAATGTAATGTAGAGGGAACGTCCTCGAGAAAGGCGCATTGACGGGTAACGACTCTAAATGAGAGGAGTGCAATGACTATATATATTGAACTGTTAAACTTTGCATAGAAAACTGTCATCTAATCATTATGTCATATCTGTTCTTTAAATAACACATAAATCATGATGTTGAATGACAATTAGCTCATTTATGGAACTATAGGGTTGTGGTTATAACCACCTTCTTATAGATGTTCGCGCAGGTTCTGAAGATTAATGGATTGGATTAACTGCTAGCTTATGAGTTCTAAAGCTATTGTAGTTAGATTTTAGTGTTTTGTACTTATAAATGTTTATACTATTTTGTATGTAACATGTTTCGGAATTTACTTGTATTTAGTAAGGTTCCATATATGCTTTCATGTCATATGTGACACATGTTTCTTTGTAATTAATGTAAAGAACTTTTAATGTATTTCTAGAGGAATTTCAGTCAAAGCTTTGAATGTATTGTAAGGGAATTGTCGCTGATGTTTGTAAAGAAAAAGAAAGAAGAGATATTCGTATTTTTCCACTATGAGATTTATCGTCTTTGAAGGGTTAATGACACGTAATTATCCAGATATAATTACTTACGCTTTTTTGTAAAAAGCGGGTCGTTACAGGTTTTACTCGTTGAAAACTATTCACTCACTCATTTTCGCCTATATTATTGTGGGGTTCCACGATTGCATAGATTATCTTGATGTTGCAGGTGACGAAGACTTCGAAGAGGACCCTGTAGCTAAGTACTTGGGCTTCTACGATTGAGGCTCTGGGTTAGTCTATTTTGTTGATTAGACTCGTTAGTCCTACTTTTATTGTACATCATTTTTGGGTATGTATATAAACATTCATGATGTATATGGCTAGTGTCGCATGTGACACTTTCATATAACCACAATTGTGCTATGTAAAGACAGGTAAGCTTTATAACATAGGTGTTTAATGTCAGCTTTGTGGTGCTACTTCATGTATTATATCAAATGTTTCTGCTGCTATAAATTAATTTCTAATATGAAATATTATTATAATGTTATGAGAAAATAGGAGTAGGCATGTGTCAACGTAGCACACGAGACTTGTATAAAAAGAAAATTGTTGAATAGGTTGTTAAAATCATGTCTTAGTAGCTAATTTATACTTATAAGCTTCGCAAATTGTACAAGTGGACTCCCAACTCTGTATAATTTCTGCATTAATGTTTTATCTACGCATTAGCTTGTATTCTTTATTTCAGGCATTAACCCTAAGTGATGCGAGCCACAACTGACACACTTTGAGACCCAACAAACAATATTGGAATAATTGCCCCAAGAAAGCTAAAATTTAGATTTTTGATAGAAAACCCTGACCAAATGTTTATAAATAAAACGCGAACAGAAGGTATAAGGTAACAAATCCCGACCCAATGATTATAATTGAATCACGAATCGAAGGTATAAAATTTGAACGTCACAAGGAAGAATCGTTGATAAGTTCACAAGTTTTCTGAAGAACCAATAGAGGAAACAAACCTCATGTTTTCTTTTATTTTCATTCAATGATCTTCATTACAATGAGTGTAGGTTATTTATAACTTTTTCAGCCCTACATGCCCACTATAAGGAAAAGAAAACTAACGTATTTCGAAAATAAGAAAAACAGATAAGAAAAAAGGACTAAAAACATAGGGGCCTAAAATTTAGCACTAATTATAGGCAAGTCAATCAGCCAATTAATTGGTATAGAAATGGCAAGTCAATCAGCCAATTAATTGGTATGAAATAGGCAAGTCAATCAGCTAATTAATTGGTATAAAATTGGCAAGTCAATCAGCTAATTAATTGATACGAAATAGGCAAGTCAATCAGCCAATTAATTGGTTTTGAAATTCCTCACCTTCTGAGCTAGTGAGGGTGATGCTGACTCCGCTTCTGTTGTTTGCCGAGGATCCATCTACATAAGCAACACACGTGTCTTCTTTACGGAGCTCCTCACTCTCGGAAATGTTGTAGAATTCCACCAGAAAGTTGGCAAAAGTCTGGCCTTTGATTACTGTTCTGGGGTGAAATTCGATGTCGAACTCCCCAAGCACTATTGCCCAATTCACAAGTCTTCCCAAGAGGTCTACCTTCTGTAGCACTTTCTTCATGGGGTCCTCAGTTAGCACCCGTACAACATGAGCTTGGAAATATGGCCTCAACCATCGAGCAAAGATGACTAAGGCGAAAGCCAAATTTTCTATCCGGGGATACCTTTCCTCAGCTCCGTGAAGTGCTCTACTAGTGAAGTAGATTAGTTTTTGAACCCCATCTTCTTCATTTACCAGTACTGTGCTTACCGCCGAGGGAGATACAACTAAATAAAAGGCAGAGTGTTTACCCCTTAGTTGGTCTTATCAAGAGTGGCAGATTGCTCAAATATTCCTTCAATTTGTTGAAGGCTTCTTCACATTCCTTGCTCCAAGCGAATGCCTTTCTCAAACTTTTAAAGAAAAGAAGACACTTATCAGTAGACCGGGAAATAAATAGATTCAAAGCAGCTGAAAAGTTAAAATGACTTCTAACACAAAGCAAGTGTGTGTGCGCACAAAGTGTTAACAAAATAATAACAATGCAAAATTTAAACGACACAAGATTTTTGTTAACGAAGTGGAAACTCAATATGAGAAAAACCATTCCGGGGTAGCCAAATCCAGGATATCCACTATTCAGAAGACAAAACTAGTTACAAAGTAGTAGCACTCACATACCCCTGATGCAGTGGTCGTACCTTGCACTCTAACGTGTACCCTAACACTAACGCCTCTCAACCAGGTCTCCTACTTGAAGGGGTCTTCAATGGAATCCTTTACCTTAAGGCCAACCCCTAAGATAAACTTCAGATAAGCGTAGCAACAACACACACAATAATAGCTTCAGAGAGACAACTCAGCTCAATAATCTCACAATATAACTCTTTAAGCACTAATGGAATTCAATACCGAATTCTTGCAGTTCTCAAGTCTAGGGACCTCTATTTATAGGATGCAGGTTCAAATGAGCGTCTGGTTTGATAAAACCTAGGCGTCGTCCAAACGATAGTCATAGGGAGTCCGGATGGACAACTGTGAGATCGACTTTTCAAAAATTTTGCTGAAATTCTTCCTGATTTGAACCGCGTCCGGACGGTGGTGCCTTGTCGTCCAGACAGTCGCACTTCCGATGCAAGTAATTTCCATACCAGGGCTTCGCACGTCCGAACCAAGGGAATGGTTGTCCGGACGGTTGATATGATGCACGCAATTTCCATATCTGATGCTCGAGCGTCCCGACCAAGAGGACTGACGTCTGGATGTCTTGATTTTGAATGTGATACTTGCCTTATTGATGAGCGCGTTCGGACGGGATTCCACATCGTACGGACAGTTGTAGCGATCTTCCCATATCTGTGTTTTAGAAAGAAATCCCGTAGCTGGTCGAACACTGAGCGTCGTCCGAACGTGCTGCTGAAATGTCTGGACGGATGCAAGCTAGAACAGTTTGAAGCTTCTCGACACAGAGGAAGGTCTGGACGGAAAGGTCTCGTCGTCCGGACAGAAGATGCTTTGGACAGTTGGGTGTCCGAACAGTATATCACGTCGTCCGGACGGCTGGCAAAGAACCAAATTTTCTGACTTATAAACTGTGTAGAATCTTCTGGAAGCACTCTCTGAATAGCGGAATCCCTGTTAAAAAGCATCTTTACAAAGAAGTGATTTTGTCCAACAGAATGTGGCCAACTACAAACTAACAGCAGCTATCCTCCCAATCAAGTGCTGCAGCTGCTTAGTAGTCTTTGGCGGTTGCATCTCTAGCACTGCTCTCACCTTCTCGGGATTGGCCTCTATTCTTCTCTGTGAAACCATGAATCCCAAGAACTTGCTTAATGAAACTCCGAAAGCACACTTAGTCAGGTTCAACTTCATGCTGTAATGCCTCAATGTGTTGAATGTTTCTCTCAGATCTGCTACGTGGCCAGCTGCTTGCATACTCTTTACCAACATATCATCAACGTAAACTTTTACATTTCTCCCTATTTGATCTTGAAACATTCTGTTTACTAACCTTTTATATGTGGCTCCGACATTCTTCAAGCCGAACGACATCATCTTATGGCAATACAAACCTCGATTGGTGATGAAGGATGTTCTCTCCTGTTCGGCCTCATTCATGTGTATATGGTTGTATTCCGAGAAGGCATCCACGAAGCTCAAGAGTGCGTGTCCCGAGATTGAATCTACTAGGAGATCCATCCGAGGCAGCGGGAAGCTGTCTTTCAGGCATGCCTTGTTCAGGTCGGTGAAATCTACACACATCCTCCATTTGCCATTGGATTTCTTCACTAGAACAACATTGGCTAGCCCCTCGGGGTAGTCCACTTCCTTGATGGATCTGGCCTGCAATAGTTTTTCACCTCTTCAGTGATGGCTTGGTTTCGTTCCGGGGTGAAACTTCTTCTTTGTTTCACCGGTCGGTGGCTCGAGTCCACATTCAACCTGTGGACTATCACTGAGGGGTCTATCCCCGGCATGTCTTTATGGCTCCATGTAAATACATCGTTGTTGCGTAGGAGGAAGGCCGCCAACTCCTATTTTCTTCTTTGGGGGAGCTGCGATCCTACTTTTATTTTCTTCTCTAGGTCTTCGATCTCAAATTCCTCTAGATCTTCAACCGGCTTCCGTCCTCCTTACTTTTCTCCCTGAAGCTTGCCTTCTCGGGAAGACTCTTCAAAGTCATGTTGTAGCACTGTCGGGTCGCCCTTTGATCTCCCTTCACTACTCCTACCCCTTCTTTAGTTGGGAACTTCATGCTCAAATGACGTGTTAAGGTCACGACTTTTAGCCCATTCAGCGCTATTCTTCTGATTATAGTGTTGTAAGCCGAGGGTCTGTCCACCAGCAGGAACCTCAGCATCACAGTCCACTGTCTTAGGGGTGTCCCCGCAGTGACCAAGAGTTCGATGGAACCAACCGGTAACACCTATTCTCTTAAAAACCTACAAGGGGGTATCGAGCTAAGGCAATCCTATTCCGGTCAATCTTCATATGTTTGAAAGTTGACTGATATAAGATGTCAGCCGAGCTTCCGTTATCTATTAGGATCTAATAAATTTTGTAGTTGGCAATAGCAAACATGACAAGTAGAGCATCGGTATGAGGGAGCAACATTCCAGCATAGTCTTCATTTGAGAACCCTATAACTAGGGTTTCACATCTCCATGACTTAGGATGTCCTTCGACAAAATATACCTAAAATTCCTTCATCTGCCTAGCATAGGCTTTTCGAGCTGAGTTCGACTCTCCTCCTTTAGCAAATCCGCCAACTATAGTATGGATCTCAGGAAGGTTGTCTTGTCCTCTGTGCCGTGCTCGGCTTCTACTCTTCTCTCGCCTATCCCGATCTTCTTGTCGGGGGTGACACTCCCGAGTCCTCTCCCAAGTCCTTGTCTCTCGAGGCTAGTGGTCTCAGTCCCGATCTTTTCTAGGCTGCTGGATCCGAGCTGGATTTTACTGATTCCTCTGATCGGTGAGGAACCGACAAGCTTCCCATTCTCGATGAACTTTTCAATTAGGACCCTCAAGGATATGCAACCCTCGGTGCTATAACCATTGACCTCATGGAAAACGTAATACCTGTTTGCGGTATAGGCTGGTGGCTTCCCGAATATCTTTGCTGGCTTTGGATATGCGGGATCTTTCTTTACCTCCATGAAGACCTCGGTGATCGGGGCATTAAGGGGAATGAAGTTGTAATCTTTAAACTTTTTTCTTGGTTTAAAGTCAGTGGGATTTTCTTCCGAGTTGGCCTTCTTTTTCTTCTTGGGCATCTCGAAAGTTGATACCCGAGACAGATCAGGTCCAAGGAAGGCCCGAAGTGTCTCTTCCTGGTTTATGAACTCTTCAGCTTTGTCCATAAACTCTTGAAGGGATTATGGCCGTTTCCGAGCCAACTCTACCAATATGGGCCCGTCTTTCTTGATTCGTCGATACAGGGCCACAGAGATGAATTCTTTAGTGGAACTTTCTACATCAAGCTTCTCCTGATTGAATCTCATGATGTAGCTTTTTAGTGACTCATCAGGGCCCTGCTCTAAGGACATTAGATATCCTGCGGGCTTCTTTCGGACCTTACTGCCATGAACTGCATCAGGAAGATCTTTATGAGAGTAACAAAATCATTGATGGACTTCAGAGGGAGCTTCCTGAACAATCTTGAGCAAATAGTGTGAGTGGAAAGGCTCAGCATGCTATCTAATCTGGCGTACCATGGAGATCCAGATGGGATCAGTAGTTCTCAACATGCTCAATCGGATCTTCGAGTCTGGTGAAAATTGCAATGTCAGGGACCTTGAACTTTTTAGGGAGACGAAAATCGAGCCCCTGATCAGTGAACTGCGAAGCTGTTTTCAGCAAAAGGTTGTCCACCAGGGAAGTCTTGCCTTTGTCTCACTGTTGAATCTCCTTGAACAAGAGATCACATCTCTGCTCCAGCTTGCTCACCACATCTCTCAATTTCACTTTCTTTTCCTTCTGGCGACGAGCCTTCTCGAGATCATGATCTCGGTGAAGATCTTGGTCATTAGCCTCCGGTTGATTATGCTCAGGACCTTCTCGGTCTTTATGTTCTTCCCGGTGCCCATCACTACGGGTACTATTCCCTTCTCGTTCTTGTTCAGGATTGCCATCGTGAACAATCGTAGTTGTATGAGATTGTTTTGACATGCAGGTTAGCAAAACAGTATTCTATTCAGCTAGATCTTCCATGCTTTTTGACATTTGAGCAATTCGCTTATTCAGGAGGTTATTGTTGGTTGGGGGTCATTTGAGGTTGTTCTGTCCTCTTGGACATTTCTGCCTCTCCTATTGTCTTCTAATCTTGTAGTCACCATTGTGGATTTTTGTGTGTGCAAGAAATGATATAGCGTTTCCCACAGACAGCGCCAAACTATTGGTACAGTTTCTAGGATAGTGACGTTTCGCCTTTAAATGCACTCTCTCCACAACCTAGAAGACAAAAAGATTAAACATTGAGCTTGTTGGGTGTGCCGACGGGGTCTCACTCTGATGCCTAAGTCAGATTCTCATAGACAAATATCAAGGAATATGAGTGCAAAGTCAGAGAGATTAGAGAGTTTTGATACCTGGGGTAACAACTTATTTGTAGGTATGTAAGTCTGATGCATTAGGAGTGCTCTAATTATAGTTCAATTAGGATTCTAACCCCTAGACCATGTGGATTAGGTCTTATCTCTTGGGAATTCTTGTTTGGGTAGGACTAATCTTCAGCCGAATTCAAACAGGTCTCTTATCCCATATCTTGTTGGATAAGAGCTTATCCCGGAAAACCCGAGATAGAGTCCTTCTATAACTTTCAAGGATTAAGGATTAGATCTTCCCATAATTCCTTGCGATAATTCCAGGATAAGGATTCCAGTGTATTCTATCCATATCTCCTCTTGGTAGTCCCGAGAAATCCATTCCCGGGACCATCTACATATGAACATGCCGTGTGTACTCTTCTCGTGTTTTCGGGACAGTGATGCCTCCGAGATGCATCAACTGTGCTTATCCCTGGCTCTGGTAATCGAGGATATTCATAAGATTCTGTAAGGAGTATCCGAGGTAGTTATGATTAGCCTGATCTACATGGGCCTTTCTTTGGGTCAGATATACCGACTGGGCCCACAAGCCTGGTCAGGGGCTTGTTTGGGCTTAGGGAATAATAATTTCCCTTACAAACATGTTTTTTTAATAAATTTTCTTCAAACTTTATCCTTGCAATTAATGCATGTGCATCTCACATGAAAATTGACACATAAGATTTTTATAGACAGAATTGGAGAAAATAATTTGGAAGAAATCTTTGTTCAATTCTAATATACTTAGGAGCTTCTGAACCACATGCATCCCCATAGGCATATTGGAAGCTTTATGCAGAGGCAAAGAGTGTTTATTAAAGATAATTAAGCAATAAATAGCCCATGTTTCATACATTATTGCATGCATATCAACAACTGAGAGATAAAGTTCACATATGCTTAGGCATATTAGGAAGCTTTATAGAGAGACAAAATTAAGAGTGTTTATACATCCATGCGGTTGGTCCGTATGCATCTTATTTCCTCGATCTATTCGGCGGCTAACAGGATATGGACCATAAGTTGCTCCTTGATCTTTTCATCTCAAATTCTCAATTCTCACAAATCTACTCTTACTTCATATATTTGCAGTAATAGTAATATTTGCTTCCCCCCAAGTACTTGCACTAATTAACTCCATCATTAACATCGATCAATGAAGAAATATTGTACTTACTTGGAATGATCTGGGGAAACAGCTTGAAAGAAGACCTTGGTCTTGGTAGGGTTGACGTTTGAGTCAACCCATTTAGCCCATGTATTCAACCCTTTCTCGAATGCAACCAAGCGATCCATGTCTTTGTACGTCTTACTCCCTTGCTCTATAAAATTCCATCTGCAAGCAAAATTAAACTAATTACCAAATTAATTAAGGATAAGTATGTATGTATGTATGTATATATATAGGAAAAGGAAAAGGAAAAGGAAAATGAACGTATATACGGTTGTTTTCTTCCTGTATGAGTCCACCAATGCCATGAATTGAAGATCCATACGACCATTCCGCTCCATACTTTTGCGCCTTCAATTATTGAGTCCAGCTTCAGAACCCTCCCCACACTACTAGACCTTATAATATCAACAAGAAATGCATGGAGGTACAACAACACTTTAACATCGTATTCCTGTCCATTTTTAATTATGAATTCAAGTAATTAATTACAAAAGCAAAATTAAAATTAATATATAATCTTAATTAATCATGTTAATAATTACAAAAACAAAAGTACTAGCTGTACCGGAAATGTGAATGGGGACAGATGTTAAGGTGTATTTAGCCTCTGGTACAGCAGTATGAAGCATGCAATTCAGTGATTGCCATTGGTTCAAACTCAACGAGTCCCCCACAAAGATTATGCTCTTCCCACTATGCCTTGACAAGAAATCTCCACCGTTGAATCTACGTGTATATATATATATATATATGAAAATTCATTTATTATTAATTAAAGTGATAAAAGTAAAACTAGGATATATATGAAAGAGATGGCCGGAGATAATTAATTAACCTTGGTAAGTTGCAGGCAGAGGGTTGCCATCTATATTGGAGATATTGTTGTTTGGGCGGCCATTGTTTTGGCAATCAAACTGCTTCTCTATGAATGGAGCTTGATGTATTATAGAGAGGAGATGATTCATCAGAAATCCAATTCCCTCTGTAAAAATCGCAGTGCACTTGATCATCATCACAAAGCACCACCACTAGTACTAGTGGTGCAACAGCTAGCAGCAATAATATTGGTCCAAGAAGAAGAAGAAGGTCCCATGAGAGAGAAACGAAGGAGTTGGTGGAACTCCAAATGTATGTGATTTTCAAATATATAGAGCCTACCGACAATTAATTATTAACCCCTAATAACCTTTTACCTCTTCAAGATCATGTTATATAATAATAATATTTAATGACAACAATTAATTAATTACTCTTGCTTGGAAACTGAACTCTTATATATATATATATATATATATATATATATATATATATATATATATATATATATATATAATAGGGTTAAATACCTCATTGGTATTTAAATTTTAAGTGTTTTAAATTTAGTACCTAAGTTTTCATTTGTATCATAGATGGTGCCTGAGTTAAGGGTAAAAACTCATTTGGTACCTCTGTTAAACTTTTCGTCCTAAAATAAACGGTCTACCACGTGCCAATCGCTGAGGTTGACACGTGACACTACGTAAAAAAAAAAAAAACTTTAAAAAATTATATAAAAATAATAAAATAATACAATTTAAAAAAATTGAAAAAAAAAAAAAAAAATTTGACCGGCCGGCCTAAGGGTAGCCGAACCACGCCAAACCCATATTTTTTTTTTTTTTTAATTTTTTAATTTTTTTTTTGCCATGAACCACCCCAGACCGACCAGCCACCCCTCTTCTTCTTCTTCTTCTTTGTTTTTTTTAAAAAAATTGTATTACTTTTTTATTTTTATATAATTTTTTAAAGATTTTTTTTTTTTAATTTTTTTTTTATATAATGCCACGTGTCAACCTTAGCGGTTGACATGTGGCAGGCTGTTAATTGTAGGACAAAAAATTTAACAGAGGTACCAAATGATTTTTTACTCCTAACTCATGTATCACCTATGATACAAATGAAAACTCAAATACTAAATTTAAAAAAGTTTAAAACTCTGCTACCAATGGAGTATTTAACCCTATATAATATTACACCCCATTCACCTATGACTCACAATAAAGCTGTAAATACGTACACCTCGCCTCTTTGATATAATGTCATCAACTATTGGCCATATATAAATCATTTTCTCATAAAACCTTTGGTTAACTCTTC